>NW_013670484.1:0-26655 GCF_000517525.1 Limulus polyphemus | reverse complement strand
TGAATCATATTTTTATTATGAACTAAATATAAAATTATGCAATTATTGAACTTAAAACTACTAATTTGAATGTAAAAAACTATAAAAAATCACAAACTCTTTCAGTTCAAAGTGCTAAGCTTAATTCGCGTAAAGACCATGCACTTACTACTTAATAAATCTTAACCCTAACATTCGTGGATCAACTTCTTTCCTAAAAATATATCTATTTTGAGTTAATTTTTCAAATAGATATATGATACAACATGACTTAAGCTACTACAGAAAAATAATAGTCACATACATCCCATTCAGTTTTCTCCAGAAGCAACTTTTCTAAGGCTCATAAAAAGTATTATTGACCAATAATAAATACAACTTCTACATTAAATGGCAGTTACTATAATGAGCACCCTTCACGTTCATACTGTAAAACCCAGAGAACAACGTATCGTCACGTGCTTTGCTTATCAGCCTATGATTTGTCAAATGTGAAATACAGCGATTGGAATAACATCGTGCTGAAATTGACACCCCTCGACTAGGATTTGGGGGCCATTTTGTCTTATCGTGAGGGCAAAATCACATTTGTGAATTGAAATAATTATAGAGAACTTATCTTTTTATTGGATTTCAGATTTTTTTTTGTAAATAGAAGCATAACATTGAATTATTTGTACAAAATTGTATTATTTAAAGAAGTTTAAAGAGAAATTTAATAAAATAATGCCAAAATACGTTTGAGACTATAAATAAGCATTCTAAAAGAAAACAATTTTTTCAAAATTTTTTTAGCATTTTTTTCCTTGCACTTTAGCACTGCTCCTGCCATCTGTGATTGGTATCTAAACCTTTTTCTAGTCTGTTTTCTTTATAAAACAGTGTCTGGGTGTGTTAAACCTCAGTTGTAAAACTTTTAGTAGTAGGTAAGGGGTTAATGCTCTGGTGAGGCTCCAAAATCCTTTTAATATAATGTATTCAGCCCTCTATATAATAATGTATAGTAACACTCACTTGTATTCTAGTTCTTTTCCCTTTAGAAACCCATAAACCAGAGCTGCTGTTTCTGGACCATGGATCACTTGACCTTTGAGTACATTTTCTTCAAGCTTACTAAAAACCTAGAAAATAATAAGAATTGTAGACAGTGTAAATTATAAATAAAGCCATAAGTAAGAAATGCATACACTGGAAAGTTTATATCTTGACATAGAAGTGTACAGACCTAAGATTAATAAATTTTTGAAAGTTTTCTGTTCATAAGTGTTATATACAGGGCAACAAAATGAACAACTAACATTTCAGCTATGCAACGGTAATGTGCATGTGAGAAAGTACAAATATTAAACATTTCCTAATACTAAGTCACTACTTTATTATGGACTCACCTTTCCTGTAATGAAATATTTAGCTGCTAACCAGTCCCTGTGGCCATAACAAGATGCTACCAAATCACCAACTCCACAGTTTTCCAAAAATGTCCTTAACTTGGCACCAGGATAATACATTCTAGTGAACCAGACCATTTCTACTAGACCTAAACGAACCACAGCTGCTTTAACATTTTCTCCATAACCTAGTCCATCGATAAATCCAGCAGCACAAGCCACAATACTCTATAAACATTGAAAAAAAAAAGTTTAATTTTACAGTGAGATGTTTAAATACCACTCACAATACCGTGAAAATACATAAAATGTTGAAAAATATTTGTTCTTTCACCATTTAACTGTAAAATTACATTCTTTACTTCCTACTGGAAGTTTGTGATTTTCACTCTTATTCACTCTCAGCCTTGTAACAATGTCTGTCTACACCTTTCTTAAATGACAGCCCCTTATAAGCAGCTGGGTCTCAAGTAGGTAATTTTATTTTACAATTTTAGCTGTGTGTGTGTGGAACCTTGGTTGAAAGAGCATTTAGATTAAACTTTTCAAAAAAAAAAAAGATAAATTATTTCTATCCAGCTTTACTTGCTTCTCATCATTGGAATTAATTTTTCAACATTATTTCATTCCTTTGTTCAAGAAAGTTTTAGCTGTTTATATTCTGTACCGATAAGTGGCAGTTATCATTCATTTATCTACAATTTCTTTGTTTCCTGGTTCTTTGTTTGAGATTCTTGGACAAAGGTACAAAAGGGATACCTGCACAAGTTATCCCTAATTTTGAACTGATAGACTTGTGGAAAGGCAGCTCATTACTGATCATCTCAGCACTGATCCAGAAAATTACAATAACTGGACTGACAAAGAACAAATTAATTAAAGAAAAATCTTTACAATAACTTATGCTGGTAACACAGGAAAAGAGCTTTTATCCTACACTATCTATATGTTTTACCCAAAACATCGTCATTAGTTTGTTTTTTTGAAAAAAGGCCATGTTGTTAATGAAAGGGTTTAATAATTTTTTTTATTTCCATACCCTTACTTGCATAATTTTTCTTGTGAATAAAACACCAAATCTGTGTGATGAATAGCAGTGTACAAGAATTTATCAATGTCCAACATATTTTAAATGTGAACTATACATTACATAAACACAAAAATGTATGCAAATTCTGATAACAAAAAAATAAGTTCATATATAGCATATTTAACCAAGGCAGGGTGATGAACTCCTTTCAAATAAAAGAATAAAAGTCACCCATTTTGGAGTAAGTTGGAGAATAGTTTATACTTTCACTGAAATGTTATTGTTTACAAAACTTTAACCCTCTTTTTTTATGCAAATACATAAAGCAACAAGATAATAGCAAAAAAAAAGTCCAACTTTACATTGTGATGTAATGTAAATAATTATAATTTTGTATACAAAACATTACATTACAGCTCAATCACTAGTAAAATTGTGTTTTAATACATGATAATTTGGCTTATGCATTCTATAGAAATGAAATTTGATATTTTGGTCCAACCTCAGATTTCATTTTCAACTATAAAAATTTCCTGTAATTCTTTTAATTTGGTTAATTTTGGATATTTATTTAAAAACACACAACATAAGATACTTTTATATACCAGTTGGTGATAATTCCAGCACTATTTAGAGATACAATATTAAAACTTTGGTATCAGTATGATTAACAGCTGTAATACCACAAAACATTAACTTAGCCAGTATCATTATAACTTAAAGTGAACCACTACATTTAGTTAATTTGTTGATGGGTACAATTAATTAAAATCTTGACAAAAGTTACGGTCTCATAAACTTCCTGTATGGCAAACTGTATCTGAACAATAAATATTTTCCAATTTCTACCTTTAAAGCACCACACAGCTCAACAGTTGTTACATCATTAATACAGGTTAAACAGAAATAGTTGCTCTTCAGTAAAGTACTGAACAAATGAGCTACTTCTGGGCTGGAACAGCCTGGAATGAAAAAAAACAAACAAACTGTATATGATAAATTGTAACACTTGAAATATTCCAGAGTTTGTAACAAACTAGAATATTTTCATTCTGTTATACACATTTTAGTTATGAATTTTTATGTAATATTTTTCAATTACAGTTTACGATTCTTTAATATTTAATAGTAAATACAATATATTATTTCAATTTAAAGAAATCATATCAGAGAAGCTTTACACTAAACTAAGAAAATGTTATCATGTGTTAAGGTTACTTTTAACTTTTTTTTTAAGGTTTAAGGTACTTCACATAGCATTAGATAGTTTTATGGTCATCCAAAATCATTCACACAACTTAACTTTACAGCATACTGAATAGGAGGGAAGAAAAGTGTATTAAAACTAAGATTTGTATTTTATTGGTAGGGTAAATTAAATTGGTTATATTATTTTAAAAGCAATAATTATTAACTGAATGTTCACAGGGTCAGTCCCATTGAATTGACTCTATATTGGAGAAGGAATTTGGACTACTATCTATACAATATGTGGCAAGTTTTTTGTAATAAGTATAAGTTTGTTGTATACAAAAATCAGATGTGTTACAAAAGTATTTGTAGTTGAGATATGTCTGTAAATTGATAATACCAGTCTGACTCAGGCTCTTGAAATTCAAAGTGCAAGGTGATGTTCACTTAAATAATAAAGATATTTTGCTCTTACTACAGTTTGCATATTTGCATAGCCTCTAGCACTTCAGAATTGTATAAATAGTGAATATTCAATTACAGCAACTTATGCAATAGATTTTAAAATTAAAAACAAGATCAACGTTACCGAAACATGTAGAGTCTTTTTGATTTTGGCCGTCGACCAAATATAAATTTTATTGTGCATTTTATGCTTTGTGCTACCATCATCAGAAGTAAAATCCTACATGACGAGCGAGTAATTTTATAAAGCAACGGTTTAAATCATAATCTGTGAGGGTGGTAAGAGTATTGTACATAAGAAGCCGATATTTGTTTCCAAAACTGTGCATTATCACCAGCTAACCCTCCATCTCTATTTAACAAAGATTTATATATTTTACAGCACAAAATTTATATTGATTTTCTAATATTTAATTCACTTTGGCTATTAGATTCATTTAAAATTCTTCTTTCTTGCCATTGTATTGAATGATCTGTTTCAACAATATACTCAGCAAGGGGACATATTAGCATTTTTTTGTTATGTACATAACCTTTATGTTCATTAAGATGACAGTTAAAATTACAATTAGTTTGACCAATATATTTTTTATTGCATTCACACTTAATTTTATGTGTACCTTTTTTCTCTAAAATGTCTTTTTTATCTTAGATACTAGGAAGTATTGTTTTAATTTTGTTAAATGGTTTAAAAATGGGATTAAAATTATTTTTTCTGAATACATTGGCAATCTGGCTAGTTATACCTTGTATATATTGTAATAGAACTGTACTGTTAATTTTATTATCATAGACACTGTTTAATCTAGTACATTGCTTGATAAAAATTTAATTGTATTTTCTTTGTATTACATGTTCAACTATATCAATATTATAACCTCTGTCATTAGCAATGCTTTTTATATAATTTGATTCGTTTTCCAAATTTGTAGAATCAGAACAAGTATTAAATGCTCTGTCTATACAAGTATGAAAAGCTGCTAATTTGTGAGAAAATGGACGACATGATCTTTGATGTGGCAGCAGAGAGACTGAATATGATTTCTGATAAACAGTTGTGGAAATAATTCCATTATTATTTCTTTTAACAAGTACGTCTAAAAAAGATAAACAATTACATTGTTCAATCTCATACGTAAACCGAATAGTCTTAGAAGGATCAACATCACTTAGATAATTGACAAATGTTTTTAACTCAATATCTCCATGCTGCCAAACCAAGAACAAATCTAATCCAACAATCAAGTTTTAAAAAAGCATTATCAAGAGCAATACATTCGAAGCTATCCATATAAAGGTCACATAGGAGTAGAGAAAGAGGGGAACCCCTGGCTAATCCAATATTCTGCTCATAATACTTTTCACTAACTTTGAAAAAATAATTGTCAATACAAACTTTAGTTAAATTAATAATGTCAACAATTTTGATTGAAGAAATGGAAGCTTGAACTAATCGGTCCTGAAAACAATTAATAGCATCTTCTACTGGGACTATAGTAAACAATGAAACTATATCAAAAGATACCAACTTATGAGAAGAATTAAGTTTAATGTTTATATTTTTCTCAACAGAATTTTAATAGTATATTCATTATTACTCCTCAAATACGAAAACTGTTGAGCAATGTACTTTGCAACATACTGTGACAAGGTGCCTATACTAGATACAATAGGTCTAAAACTATTGTTCAATTTATGAATCTTAGGTAAAGCATAAAATCGGGATGGACAAAAATTGGAAAGAATCAAAACTCTTTTTTTTTTTGTTCAGGTGATAAAGTTATATATTGGTCAACATGTTTTTTATCAAGCTATGAAATTTTGTTGTAGGATCTAAGGGAAACATACAAACCATTACTTAACAACTGATCTACAATAGAAATGTAAGCACATTTGTTCAACACCACTACACACCCTCCTTTGTCAGCATGTGTAATAACAATATTATTGATATTCTTTAAGGGCTATAAAGCTATTTTTTCTTCTTCCATCAAATTACTGTTCATTTTGATATTTTGTTTTGACATTAATTGCTGGCATCAATATCTTATAACATAGTTTTAATTTTACTATCATTAATTTGTTCAATGTTAGATTCAATACTAGTTATTAAATCTTTAATAGGTAGAATTTGTGGAGTTACCACAACATTTAAGCATAAACTCAATATATTAATTTGCATGTTAGTAAAGGTTGACATCAGACTTATTAATAACTTATGGGTTACATACTGGTACTATTTCAGAAATTTCCTTTTTTCTTAGGTGTAAATAAAGATTTAAACTTGATATTTAGTTGCTTACTATACTGTTCATTTTTTTTTCAATTTTGTTCCAACAGTAATTCTAATACCAAAGACTGCTGAAACCATCAAATTCAGGATCTTTTCTAACATACTGAAGATGACTTCTATAGACAGCAGCTTTAGTTTGAAGATTTCATTTCTTTTCTCTTCTATCTTGATCTTTAATAATTTGAATTTAGTTTTTTTTCCACAAGACATGTTGTATGTCTTTTTTTTTTATTACAGTTGACACTGATGAATTTTGGTATTACCACATTGTTTTTGCCTTTTTTTATCTTTACTCTCCTCTACCACAAACTGTCACTAAATCAGCAGGTAGAGTAAAATGAATAGTTGAAACTCTGATATCAAATACCATGTTGAAAGATACTGAGTAAAAGGATGTGGCATGTGCATTTTGACCCTACCTGTATATAAAACATTGATCTAGACATCTTAAGTTTCATTATGTTGTTCCTACAAGTACATGACTCTTATGGAGTTTGGAATGCAAACTTCAATATATGGGTCTTACTCATTAACCCCAGTGGTCCTGTCCATTTATAGTAAACTATTTCATTTTAAACTTTCTTTTCTCACTTCAGATGCTGAATGGTTAGGTGAAGGTCTTTCTGAGTTTTATTGCTCATATTTTCTCCTAATGTTTATTTATGATTTTATCCTGTATATAAAGCTCCAATATATAAGTTAAGTTCAAACTGTTAGACAATACACCTCCAAATTTCTTTGAGTTTTACTTTGTCTTTCACAAGTACCTATTACAAAACAATTTATTTTCCAAAGTTGTAGCTTATACCTGTTTTATTTGTTCACCCTTTACATGTAATGCCTTTTGAATTTGGAGTGGTTATCCAAAGTTTTTTTAATATCAAGAAAAGATGACAGATGCAGTTATCTTACACTTGCTTTCCTTCAGATGCTAAAAATTAACATGACTGAATTGTTATCTTTGTAATATATACTTTAAAAACTATTTCAATTCATTGTTTTAATTTTTGAAAAGTTGTAATATTTATGTATAAGGATTTCCTATATCATAAAATAAATTATCAAAGAATGATCTTTTGGGAAATACCTGCTGTGTTTAAGTCTCACTAAAAAACTAAAGGATAGAGTTGTGACACTTACTAGTTTGGTCTCAGTTCAAAAATGTATTTGAGGGGCCTACACAAGTGTAAGCCATAATTTATTGTGACAGTTGCAGTAATAGAATAGTGTAAAGATATATGTAGAGTAATACTGAATTAACCTAAAGTTTATGCTAAAAACACACAGACTGAACACAGATGTATAAAACACAATGAAACAATCTATATGATTAAAAAAGTAATATGTGTACGTGGATGGAAAGCTTTTTTAAACTTCATTAAACTAAACAAAAATGAAATTAGGAGTATGGAATAGGATCTGTCATCTTTCAGAGCCACACCCCTGACAGCAGTGTTTATGTGGTAAGGTTCTGTGTATGAATTTCTTTATTTTTGTTTCAAGTACTTGAGTACAGGTACAGTTACCTTGTTGATTTTTAATACTTACCTCCGATACCAAGCTTTTGAAAGTGCCAATAGATCTGTTGTCTCTTACTAGACAAGTCAATCAATTTGTCATTTTTGATCAGACTTTTGAGCTCAAAGTGCCTCTTGTACTAGAAGTGTTGGTGGGTACCCTGTGTTATGGAATAGGCTTAACCTCACAGTCATTGAAACATCCTGCACAGCCATTAGTTTGTTCAGAATTCTGTTTTAATTATTTTAAATACACAGCACTGCCTTTATATTTTATAAACTTTGTGCATTCAGATATGAAACATCACAAAAAAAAATTTTTTCATATAAAAAGCATGAGTTTTTCTCCCAAGTCTTTATTATAACACAACCATGCATGCCTGTGTTTGTTTCAACTGGACAATGGGTAGCCACCTTTACTGAAGGTGGATTTATCCAACTGGCATTATTCCCTCAAGATTTATTCCTGGCCGACCAACTCACCCAAAATGCTGTTCCAGAGTGATTAGAGCTTATGTTATTTAGTTAAAATATTATCATCACACTTATCTAGAGCAACTAGTGATACCAAGAAGTGATCATTCCCATTTGAAAATAAGGGATGTCGTAACCTTAAAATATCACATGAATTATTATTAGAGAGTATATTTGTCTACTTGCATACAAAAGGTGCAGCTTTACAGCAATAATCCCCAGAGGTAGACCAGGTGTTATTTCAAAGGAATGAGAAGAAACAAAGTTAAAACAAAAGAAACTCAACTTTCTTGCCTGAATACCACAGAATGATAGGCTTTCTCACTCCACTGATTCATAATGTATGTTAAATAACTTAAAATGCATGCTTAGCACACTGCTAACTTTAATTGTTACATATTATTACTTGGTCTGTAATTTCTTTAAAAAAAAAAGGGGTCAATGATATTAATTATACAAGTATATGTATCAGAATATTTTGTAACCTGAAATTTTTCACCTTAAACATTTCTCAAAAAAATTTCTGTGTATACCTAATGTTGCTTCAGCCAACTCTTCTGCTGCAACTTCAGAGGCAAAAGTTGCTCCCATCAATACACTTACTTCAATTCCTAGAACACGTCTGATAACATCAGAACCTAATTCCAATTTTCCATCTTTTGCAATCAAACCCTAATGACAGAAAAAAAAGTTTCAGCAGTTTGTGTAGGCACCTCGATTTAAACTAGTAAACTAACTACCATATAAGGTTATTTCTGTCACAACCATATTTTTCTATTATGTTTTAAAAGTGGAATTCATATTTGTTATTGATAATTACTAAAATAGAAGTTCATGAAATCTTATCCATCAGTTCATCTTATGTTGAACAACTCAAACTGAAACAGACCTCCAAACTTAATGTGCATTTCACATACAATTTTCATAAAATAAACTTTATTCACTATGACATTGTAATTTTCAAACTGATACCTTAACCTTCACTGACTTCATATCTGAAACATGTCTACGAAGAAAAGATATAAAAGGTAAAAAAAAAAAAATTCCTTACAGGTTTGTTATTTTGAGCTTAGAATTTAGATTTCTGTAAAAGTTACACATGTGTAATCATATTAATAACTGAACCATAATCATCTCAAAGAAAATGGAAAATGTTTAAACCAAAATCATTTCATTTGTTTTTGAGAATTTGTACTTTAAAGATAAAAAAGAAAATAATTAAATTTGTTTCACCAAAATGCTAAATAGTATGTTTTATCATAATTAGAAAAACCTAATATACACTTAATAAAAGGAGATCCATTTTGGAATTTCTTAATTACATTTTGTGATCTCATATATCTTGCTAGTATTATTTTTAACAGTTGATCAGAAAACATAAATGTAAACTGCATCACAATGTAGAACAAAAATCCAGTTACAGATATGAAACATTCCAATGTTATTGGAAAAATAAACTTAAAATTAATTGTTGTGTGACAAGAATATTTGATGACATAACCAGCTCATCTTGCCTAATTTGAGGCATCAGTTATGATTAAGTTTAGTGGACTAGTACAAGGTAAATGTGAAATTTGTTTAAATACAGTTGTCCCTTTCTTGGAAGTCCCATTATATTTCATATATTGGCAAGAGTGTTTAATATCAATCTTTAGGCTAGTTTTTAACAGGTTATTTAGTAAAAGCAGGTTTACCAGAGTAATGAGACAATTTTCTTCCTGGTTAGGAAACTGGGAAAACTATTACAGATCCATCAGGGAACATATTTCAGGTACAAACGGCACATGTCAGAGACATGCAGAAGTTTGAAAACACAACAATGATGGCAGAGAAGCCAGGGATACTTCGTAATTTGCACTCTGGAGCTTACATAAGCCCATATTAACTTTGTTAGATGGCCCTACCCAAAGCCTGTAGTGACTGCCGAGTTTAACAGCCCTGTTGCCACTTTTGCTGTAGGAAAGACAAAACAAATTCCTTGTAAAGAGCCCTTGTCAAGGCAACAAGCAAGTGGGTGAGTCTATTTTAAAATGGTAGGAAATAATTCAAGGTAGAACCCTGGGCTGCCAGAGCCAGCCCTAAATTAAGTTTTTTACAAAAAACCCAGGGGAGCCTCAAACATGATTTTCACGGGGAGGTACTACATTTTGCATTACGCTCTGACTGTAATAATTGCTTCATACATTTTTGTACTAGCATTACATTACAAAGTTATTATGGTAAGTTGATTCCCAAACAGATTGCATGTGATTAATGGATGTTGTCATTGTTGCTTTAGTGCTGCAGTCCAATAATTCTTGTATCCTTTTGCCATTGTATTGTTTCCTTTTGGAGTAAAACATAACTAACAGGTCATAAGTTTGGTTTCATTTTTATACTGCAACCACTAAGTTGATACACAAGAGGACTGAAACTTGTACTCCAATTGAATCATCATATTTAAATTGACAAACTGGATGTTCTAATATCAAAATTAACATTATATAGTCTTAGAGGGTTTAAGTTAATCAAGATTACATGCTTGAGTATTTCTATCATTTCTATATCACTGTTATCTACAACAGGTTCCAAGTCATTATCAGCAGTAAAAGATAAAGGTAGATCTACAATGGCTTATGTTCAATTTGTTTTAAGCTTAGGTAGCCAAAAGTCTTTGAGAGTGCCTAATGTACTTTCTCAATAGATGAGGCTTAATTGATTAGGTAAGTGAAGTAGACTATTCTAACACATTTTGATATAATTAAAGACTAGGCCTAACTAATCAAAGTCATTTGGGATCATTAAGAAAAACAAATAATGGTACTATAGACCTAATTATGATAAAGTAGTTCCAGATCTTGGTAGACAAGTGTAACTGTAATGTTGATGATAATAAGTGACTGCAAACAACTGCTGAAAAGACTGCTATATATGTTTGAGCACACCACCTCTATAATCAGAAAAACCAAATGACATTGCAAAATAGTTAGTTTTTAGACTTTTCTGTAATATAAAATTATATGTAAGCATATGCTTTGTATCAGAAATGATTATAGCTTAGTAGAATCTGTAGATTGGCTTTTACTATAGAGCTATGATTTTTTTCCCTATAATATTACAGACTTAGCTTGTGTCAAGTCTAGCTGTCTAAGTACAATAGCAAAGTGCCAGGTAAATATGTAAATATGAGCCAATCCCACAATTATGCATCTTGGCTGAAAAATTTAAACAGTGCTTAAAGGCTTTTTTGTCTTCAAATTAGTATCTTGTATTTTTCAACTGAATATTATCTCATATGACACAAGCTAAACTCCAAGAAACATCTGACATGAGGGATGACAACCAGTCAACAGCATTTATTGCTTATGCAGCTACTCTTAATTGAGTATCAGGATTGATTATCACAGTTTGTGTCTTCACAGCTGAAAATGCTTAAAAGTATATCAGTTTGAACCTGGAACATTTTGAGTTGAAGCCTGGTACATTAATACCTAGGCCATGTCTGACTTCTTTTTAAAGTTACTCTGATCTATTCTGCTTTTCTTTGGGACTAAGTTAGTAACCCTAGTTACTCCTAAGTTAGTGATTTTGATTTTTGACTAATGACAGTTGAATATTCATCATAAGAGTTAGGTATTTGTAACTCATTAGTAAGTTGGAACTGATAAGCACACTCAATCTTACAGGCAACAGTGTTTCTGTTATATAAGTTGTGTTGATGTAACTTACATTTAGATCATAATTGTAATTATACCCATTTTTGATAACAAGAAAAACTGAAAATTCAACAAATTTTCATATTATGTCAAATAATCAGTACTATGGAGAAAGCAAATCATCTGTTAAGCACCACAATAATTTTGTTGAAAGCATATTACATAGCAAGAAACAAGTCCTTTTTGATACAAGTTCTGTAAAAAAAAATTATAATTATTTCAACATTACCTTTATTAAAGATAATCCCACTACTGATTGTTTTATTCTGCCAGCAATGCACTTGCATGTTTCTTCTAGAAACTTGTGAGGCACAGCAAATATTATAACATCAGCATTTTTAGTTGCCTGGATGATGTCAGTCTCCACTAACTGAGATAGATAAAAAAACAAACCAACTGGTTTTGGTGACTGTTGTTTATTCATTTAATAATTCCAAATAAACCAAGTAATATGTGTGTGTCAGAAACAAGTGCATCAATGAATGACAGTACACTAAATGGAAATGCAATACATATCATAAACAACATAATTTCTGGAGACATTCAGAAGTACAATAGCAATAGATAGTAGAACAATGTATCATCCTTTAGAGAACCAATAGTGTCCTGGGTCAATAGTTCAGGGTAAAAATACAACTTCTGTAAATGAAAAATAATAATTCAAGACAAAATTTTATTTTACAACCATTTAAATAAAATATTATGTGCTTTCTACAATGGTTAGTACTGATTTTACAAAAACTTCCAGGACTTTAAAATCCTGTCACACATGACTGAATTTATATAGTCCTGGAACTTTCTTTCAGACATCCCCACCAGCAGAAATTTCAACAATCTCAGATAGAGCTGGGTGACTTAATCAACATAATCAATTACGTATGAGAGTTGATTTCATCAATTATTGTCATGTAAGCTAATCAATTAATAATTAAATCAATAAATGTCATGAAAGTAATTGAGTAATCAATATTACTATTTCAGATTATTCTAACAACTGCTTAGTCAAAATTACGATTAAATCGATTGTTACAAAAATAAACTACTAATCAATATCAGCATTTCTGATTATTACTGTTTTCAGTTACTACAATAATTAACTAATCAAAATTATGACTAAATGGAAGATCACAAAAATAACTAACTAATAGAAATTAGTTCTTTTGATTATTACAAATATCCACGTAACCAAAATATTGCCTTTATTTTTGTTTGTTGATAAACACAAAGCACAGGAAGTATTGAGAACCAATTTTAGCATTATAAGTTTATTTAATTTCAAGTTTGTTCAGGTTTGAGCATGCATGGCCTGGTAATTTAAGGTAGTGGTATTGGATGGGTAGGGTGCCTCGTGATTCAAGGGTCTTGGGTTTGATTCCCATTACCACCAAACTGGCTTGCCCTATTTTTGTTCTGGTAAAGATACTAAGGTTATTTGCCACTGTCACAAATTTTGAACTATTGACTATAGGAAAAACAACTGGTTGGTAGTATCCACCGCCAATGTAATTACATAATTGTACTCCTTAATGTTGTATAAAGAACATTTTTTAATACAAAAATTAATAACTGTCAGTGTTTTTATTTGAAGAAACATGCAGCTCTTATAACATACTTTTACAGAATCGATTTTTCATTACTCAGAAGTTTCAATTCTTGTGAGAAAAATGTTTTTTGTAATGTTGTTGTCTAAAATAAGTGAGAATGCAAGTAGTATGACTTCATAAGTAACAAATTAAAAATGTTTGTTTTTAAACAGGCATCCTCTTCACTAACAAATGCTATAATTTTTCCAAAGTATGATTATAAATAATTTTAGTTTAATTAATAATATACTTTAACCAAAAAAATTTGAAATGTTTGTTTTTAACTGTTTATATTTTCAAATCAATCACATTACCAGAAATAAAGATACATGCTTTGAAATTGCTGGATTATAACTCAACTGAGTTATTTTAACTTATTTAGGTTACCTTAGGATTATATGGTCAACACTAATTGATCTAAAAGTTAACATTTTCTTACACTGAAAATATCTTTCCGATAGGTACTTACCTCCTCTCATGTAAAGCTATCTCAATCTTCTTTCTGCCCTCTAAAAATTGATGAAAAAAATTTCACACTCAGTACACCAGTTTAAATATCCCACTAATTTCATGCTGCTATTGAACGTGTACATAGCATGTGACTACTCTCCTCCAATACTATTGCACCACCTATATTGGTGCAGCTAGCTCCCTCTGCCATTCCCATTCAATCTTCACTTCTAAGAATTGACAGGCTCTAAAAGAAGAACACCGGCAGTTGGGAGGAAGTGTGTGAGAGGGTGGTAAGTTCCTATCGGAAAAACATTTTCAGTGTAACATAAAATGTTAACTTCCGATATGGTCTTACCTCCTCTCACACAAAGCTAGAATCCCACATTGCAAAGATGGAGGGGCCAGTGTAGGTGCTCAACACTGAAACCAAACTGAAAGTGACCATCCAGAAGAAACTTGTGTGCTCCGAGATTAAATTGAAGCACACATGTGGGGTACCATGCTACATCTAGAACAGGTATGCTCTTTGCCTTTGAAGGAGGAAATGAATCTGATACAAGCAGAAAAAAAGGATGTGCACAAGTGCAATTTGGTCTCAGATGTGCAATCCATAGTAAAATATAGACTGAATAAGCAATGTAGATACCCAACCTCAACTGGACAGACAAGGCTCCATAACTCATCCTCGGCATTAGGAGGTTGAAGATCAAAACAAATAGTGTAACATAAACATAGTGGCTAGGGCACATGGATCATGTGACATATACTCATCAACCACAACCATAAGTAAACTAAGTGTCATACATCAAGCAACTGGAATTACAAATAGGAA
The DNA here is from genome assembly GCF_000517525.1 of Limulus polyphemus. Taxonomy (NCBI): domain Eukaryota; kingdom Metazoa; phylum Arthropoda; class Merostomata; order Xiphosura; family Limulidae; genus Limulus; species Limulus polyphemus. The sequence goes on along the minus strand of NW_013670484.1, from coordinate 11,755 downwards.
GTCAGCAGTCAACCAAAACTGGACAAACTCCCAAAACCATCATAGGAGCAAGAAACACAACAAACTGAACATGCCATTACAGGGTCATGGTACTGCCTCAACTCAACCACAACAACAGGGCAATATCTGTAATCAGTATTATGAGAAGAAATAATAACTCGCCCAATCATAAATGCAGGGAAGAGACATCCTGCATCCAGAATTATGGAAAATTCCCTTAACCATAGGAACAGTGTATGTACATCCCATTGCTGGTATTACAAGGCAGACAAAGCCCACCAAACTCAACCATACTCGACCGGCAAGTCAAGAAACAACCAAAAAAACCAACTTTGAAGAGTGATCTACTCCAAGTTTTGAAGCAAGAGTGAGCAAAAATTCCACAATCTAAAATTGACGAGATGATTCTCACGATGCCCCAAACGATCAACAAACTCCACGAAGCGAAAGGAAGATCTACTAGATATTACTTAAATTATAAATATATCAATTCATGTGAATATGACTGAAAAATTAAATTTTTTCTGAAAAGGTGGTATCTATTTACTTGTGACCACACTGTGTAATATAACACATATACCACTGGACAAGCAGCCAATGGTTTTATAGAAACACCCCATTTCAACTGTGAGCATTATAGAAGTATACAGATTTAGTACCAATATAATATTAAGCATACCTGACCAGGTAACACCCACCATCAGGTAGGATCCCAAAATATGATGTAGATCAACTAAATAAGATAAAAAATAATAATACATCGACTTACCACAGTCAAAGGTCAACAGATGTGTGTAGAAAACCTACAGGAGGGAGACACAGGTAGGTCATGCAGAGAATGTGCGACAACTGTATTGGGAGTTGTCCACATACCAGCCTGAATGATCTTCTATAAAGGATGGCAAAAATCGAGCAGCTAAAGACATAATTAAATGACAAATATGGTGTCAAGAAACATTATGCAAACAACAACCTTCTATGGACAAGTTAGAATATGACAGTCGTACAAGTTGAAAAACAGAACCAGTGAGCGCAATAGGCAATAGACCACTGGAAACAGAAGAATTCTGAGGAACAAATAGACAGGAACGAGAATCACAAAAGATAACAGTGCGAGCCACATAACATAGCATGGAACGAATGGGACAAAGTAGTCAATCTAGATCTGAACAGGAGTAAAGGCTAAACAACATTCCCAGGCAGCCAATATCATGGGAAGGAAGGCTCATCCAGATAGAGTATAACATATGAGGAATACTAAAGGATGTGGGAAACATTAATGGTATAATGCAGGGAAGAGGAGGAAATAGGTTTGAAGGGAAAGATGACACAAAGAACATGTTGCAATGGGTTAAAAGGGAGAACTGGACAGGGCATGAAGGACAACACTGGGGTCCCACATAGGCAAAACAAAAGGACATAGTGGACGGACGAGATGAAAGGAACAGAAAAGGAGGGAAATAACCTGGGAGTTGAAGGCATTACAGAAGTGGATGAATGGAAGGTGTTCAACACAGCAGCCTTATAACTAGCAATAGTTGACATGGACAAACCCTGATCAAACAACCAGGTGAGAACTGGGATAGATAAGGAACAGAAGGACAGGATGGGTGGAAGCCATGGTGAATGGACCAAAGTCTGAAGGAAAACCAATGCTACTGGTGCACAGACAAGGAAGAAGGTCGAAAGGTATAGGCAAAGAAAGATGCTACACTAGGGGCGAGTTCCTAAGTTGAGACAAGGGACCGGTCAAAAGCCACATAAACAAATGGAGTTTAGTGACATTAGAATGAGCCATGTCAGATTGTGGTTGTCAGAGAGGAGACCGTGACAGAGGTAAGGGCAGAGGATATCGCTCCAACAAGGGCCAGAGCAGAAGGAAGAATGTCTGAGCAAGCCAATACAGAGCAACAAGCAGGATACATCAAGGAGTGGTCTGGAGAAGGGAAAAACTCTGGAGAGGAGTCTGATTGGATGTTAGTATATATGTGAAAACACACCAAGATTGCCAGGTAGTGGTTGTGAGCCCAATAAAGCATCTGAAAACACAGATATCTGGATTTGATGCATCCTTGCTTGGTGATATAGCAGACAACAGTGGACTAGTTAGAATGAATCACAACCACCCACCTCCTCAGGCATGAAAGGAAATCATACAGGGCCCAACAAACTGCCAAAAGTTCCAGGAGGTTGAAATGGAGAATAGCCTTCTTGACAGACTATTGACCAGAAATTTCTAGCATTGTAAGTCCACAGACATACCACTGTGCCACTGGGGGGCCTCAGGGTAAAGGATAATGGGATGGTGCAAGAGATTGTGGGAGAAGTTCTACTGGTCGAGAAGCATCCACTGAAGGTAATGAGAGCTTCCAAGGAAGCTCACATCCACTAAAGAGAGAGAGAACCCCTCACACAATGAAAAATGGAGAAGGTACGGCAATTGAGACTGCCCACACCATATTCCCGAGCCAAAGTGGAGAAAGCGGGGCCCGACAAAGATGGGAATGGAAGATAAATACTAAATGGAATAAGAGACTGAGTGGGGTGAAGAGTGGACCTTCACAACTGGATCAGAAAACCCCACCCAAATAAGTAAGCAGGCATGCTTGACTGACTAGGTATGAGAAGAGATGAGAAAGAGTCAGTCTTTCATGAAAAGGAGAGTCTGAAGATGCAACAAGTGAAAATGACTGACAAAAGAACGTACCACTCGACAAAACACCCTGAGCCAAAGAAGAACCAAAAGAAGTGCCTGAAACTGGAAGACACCTCCTACATGTACAAACTAAAGAAATTTATGTGATGCTGGAACAGTTATATGAAGATAGGCATCCATAACGAAAATTTGGTCATCCAGAGTCACACTTCACCATGGAATCTTACTTCTAATCCAAAGTGACATGTAGTACTCCATGGTGAAGTGAAGTGGCTCCAGATAAGTATTCAACCAAGACTGATCTATGACGGGTCTTCAATTTCCCATCTGTTGAGGGACAACCATTAGATAGGAGTAAAATCCAGGTTGAATGGGCACCATCCAATCGACAGCCCCTATGTGAAGGAGGTCTTGAACAGACTAGGCAAGAAGACTGGAAAAAGTACAATCCTGATGAGAAGGGAAGGAAATCTGAGAAGTGGATAGAGGAGAAGCAGAGTTGGAGGCAGAAACCTTCAGATAGAATCTGTAGAATTTACAGAACTGTTGTGAAGTGTATCCAAAAGGATGCACCAGCTAAACTTACTGAGAAAGCACTCATGATTATAGTTTACAAAGTACATAAAAATAATTAACTTGGAAAACAATGAAATTCAACCTAAAACATAAATCAATAAGCAACACCTAAAGTACAAAACCACTAAAGGAACTTAGAAGATAAAAGAGACATAAATATAGAACTTATTTGCAAGTCCACTCAAAGAATCAATAAGACAGAGGGCACAAAAGTAAAACCTACCCTGAAGAATTATAAAAATCATAATAACCAAATACTGGGCAGAGAAGACATGAAAGACCTAAATTATCACGTGTGATAATCAATCAATCCACACAAGCTCACATAAACTGGCTAAACATGGATATACCTACTGAGAGTGAGGAATACACACTGAAATCTTCCAACAGATCTCCTGGGAAAAAGAACAATATTTGCAGCAACAGGTGGAAAGTGTTGTAGAAGGACATTTTTACTCAGTAGTTATATCCTTCCTCACAAAAAATCATAACATGAAAGGAAGAAACTGTCGGCCGAACATAAGACACAAACTCCCCATGAACCAAAGCCTGTGCTTCCCTAGCAGACATCATCTACCCTGAAACCTTGGGACTTGTGTCAGAACCATTGTCTACCATCACAGGAAGTATCTTATCCACCATATTAAATCTCAAATTCTTATAAACACATTAGAATTCAGAAAACAGAAATACTTCTAAAACAAACGAGTAAAAACAATGGAAAGCAAACACAACAAATCCAAAATTTGAAGTTGAAACTGATATAAATTTGTGATCAAGCACAATCAAAATTTCGTAATCACATGTCAAATGAGAAAGTGAGTATTACTCTAGAATAGTGGAGGGAGCTAGCTGTGCTAGTATACATGGCGCAGTATGATTGGTGGAGGGTAGTCACATGATCAGCCCTAGTTCGGAAATGGCACAAAATTAACGGGGTATAAAAGACTGGTGTGCTCTTAATGAAAAATTTCAGCAATGCTTAAAGGGCAGTCAAGGATTGAGATGGCTTTGGGTGAAAGGACTTCAGAACTTACTTAATAAAAACCATAGTTAGGTGAAAATAGGAAGATTAATGTAATGTAGTGGTTTACAAAATTATAAAGCAAATACCACTAACCCCCAACTCTAATCTTAGGTTTTATAAGGCACAAGATTCTAAGGATGATGTTTCAAGCTAGTGCTAGCTCAAAACATCATTTTTCTTTAAATTAAAATATAAAAAACTTGGTGATTGTTCAACCTATCATTTAATTTTGATATTTTTGTCATCTCTATGGTTTTAACTATAATTGTCTTTTTACAAGATTCTAAGGGTCAATATAAAGGAAAGAATCTTATTCTTTTATTTATTTTTGGCAATTTTCTTTTGGCCATCCAAGCAGTTAATTAAGCTAGTAAGGCCTACTGTAAACATGGAGTAACAAATCAGACTTGTCTGTGAAATATAACATATGACTGAATGCAAAATTATTTAACTAAGCCTATCCCTCTTATTTCAAGAAAAAACATTTATTTTTACTATCATACTGCAACATTACAATTAAAATGAAGTATATATTGATAAAGTAAGTTTCACAAGCTCTATACAAAATCAGGTCTGTAGTTGTAGCAGAAGTTGTTCAGAAACATCTTTCCTTCAAGGAACAAACATATCACCAAGCTATGCTTTTATCACTTTATTCCAATATATATGTGTATTTGCACTGAACTGTAAGCCATTTACTTATACAGTTGAAATTATCAGAAAAATAGCTTTCATTGGACATTTAGATCACTTATTAATGGCTTCTTGAAGCTGAAATATTGGCAATTACATCACACTAAAACAACTGAGGTTGACAAAAAGTAACTGACTAAAAAACAAATAAAACCATACCTGCATTCAAGTTACAAGTTCAACTTAGAGATATTTTGTTCAAAACTAGTATGACTTTTCTCATACAGTTATGAGTGCAATATTATACTCAGAAAAACTAAAAAAATTCAGAAACATTAATGATTTCATGGGTGTGCACTTAAATAAACCCTAAATCAAAATTTGGGATTTTTAGAATTTTTTATGTATAAGATTAAATAACTAAAATTATTGTTATTGAATAACACTCAACTCTGAAGTGTGGATGAATGAGTACAAAATTATTTTCTGTGATTGTTTTAATTCAATGGTGCAATTTTGCTCTTAAGGTGTGATAAGAGTTTAAAAAACTGCTTTTCCCAGGAGTTCAAGAAATTAAAATTTTAGAGCTCATTTTCCATGATTATTCATTATTTGAAAGACCTGTGTAAGCCCTGAATAAAACATTTTATTTAATTTTAATGTTAATTTTTGTTCTTGTGTTAAAACTTTTATTAAGATTATTAATTGTGAAAAACATTATAAACAGACTTCACAAAAAAAATTAAAACTTAACCAGACTAAATAGTATTTGTATTATATGAAAATGACAAAGGTTGGTATTACTACCACACTTTTACATAATACCAAATTATAGAATGAAACTATTGAAAAATAACAAATAGAATGGCAAAACAAAAACAGCATATTAGCCATACATGAATTTTAAACATTCGTTCTAAACATTTAGTCATGTATAGATCCATCCAAATAGCTATCATAAATAGTCCAATTCAATGTGAGGATGGCACTGTAGCATGTCATTCTTACTAACTGAAGAATACAAATTTATTTATACAAGTTTTCTATTTCTGTAACCTAATGACATTTACAAATAGGATAATTTTTAAGTTTTACTTGTATTTTTACCCGAAGTAAAAAAACATAACCTAACATACAGATTGAATTTAAATATTGAAAATGATAGCTGTAAAAGCCACTGGATGAAGCATGTGGCTTTTTCTTACCATGAAATCAGCACTTGTTTAAAAAAAAAATGCATAACTTTTTTCCATATGCTTAGTGATATTTAATGATTATAATTTGTAAATCAATAATGAGCTGTTTCATGGTTTCTGCACAAGTGCTTTAAGTACAAGTTAAAAAATGTGCTGATCCTTCCACAGTTTGCTTAGTAAAAAGAAAATTAGTAAATACTTATTATAAATATCATTCAGCAAAAAACAATAGAAGAATGAGAAAAAGAGCCAGGTATAAAATTTTCAGTAATAGAGAAATTTATCTTCTTGAATGAACTTGAAATATTCTTTGAAAAAGTTTCACAAAAAAATTAAACAACCAGCCTTTTATTCACCAGAAATAAGCAGAGGCCATTATCACTTCACATCTATCTCTTCCCATGAAAAATCTGTGGAACACACTAACCATATTCATGTTTGTGCCTTACATTTAACATGCAGCACTACTGGGTATAACTCAATAAATATAGTAATTTTTTACCAATCTGTTTTAATGAAAACACATAATTATGCAGGATGTGACATTAACAGTTCTCTAATAACCTGAAACAAGTGAACATTTGCTTCATACAAATAAATTTACATATGAAACAAGGATCTCCAATTGTGAAATGGCACTGTTACACCATTAATCTTCAATAATCATGACTAAAATTATTTATCTAAACTTAGCTCTTATTAATAATATGCACAATAAATGAATCCCAGAATAGAATTTATAAAAGATAAGTTCCAATTTGCTGTTATTTTTCTTTGTTAGCACCAAGATGCATGCACTTCTTGTTGTGACTGAGTTTTCTGTGAGGAAGCACTATGTTATGACCAATAAAGAAATATGCATTTTTATTGGTTTAGGACATAATGCATATCAAATTTTTAACCAATCAGCATTTGTGGTCTTCATAACCTTGTTAAAGTGCTCACAAAATTGTGGCCTAATCAAACAACTCTTAGAAATCACTGCTTAAATATTTAAAAAAAAAGACTGAATCAAGTAACTTGAACATAAACACACATCAGAAAAATGTTCAAAGCTCAAAAAAATGTGGAGAAGCAAAAGAAAGAATCTACAGTTTCTTGTAAAGAGAACCATTATTAATTTCAAATATTTACATGCAACAGTGTGAGAGTTTAACTAAAGTATTGTTTTAATGGCTATGCTTTGGCAATACATACTTCTAAAAAGAGGCATTTACTTTCCAGTTTGAGTACACTTTTTGTAAAAAATTCACTATGCTATTGAAAATCTAGTTTTCTATTATCAGTAAATAAGTAAAAAAACACCAAGTTATTAAAAAGCCAAGCATCTTTTCTACAAATAATCTATGATAACTGAAAGTAAGTTTTGAGCACATTAATTTTACCATCCACTTACCTGAACAGACAAGTGAGTTCTGATGTTAATTTTGAGTCCTGTAATGTGCCAAAATGTATAATCTGGTTTATACTACTATGCACTAATGAATAGTTGACCTTGTGGAAGCTATACTATGAAAAAAATATTTTATAAGTCAAGTTGTACATTCAATACAGCAATGGTTATTTTTGTAGTTAACATTCACAATCATGTGCGATTAGTGCAACCCATGAATTTAAACCAGTGGTGTTCACTTATATACAAACTAGGTCACCAGAGAAGAACAAAGTGGGATGGTATCATACTACCATATTCACTTTTGAAAATAAAATGCAAGGCTATTAGAATACTCACCACATTTGAAGGAATGGTAAATCCTGGAAGATATTTAACATTTTCACGCTGTGTACTTAATATTTCAGCCAAACTCTTGTTTCCTACTTCTTCTTCTTCTTCCCTAACATAAATTTTGACTGTAGAGTTGTAATATGGAATCCAGATGATGTTTTTGGCTACCAAACATGCTATTGTGGTTGCCCTAAAATGAAAGTAATGTTAACAATTTTTTAAAAAGAAAAATATCCAGTTTTGTATGTACAAAAAAAAATCATTACATATGAGTATTTCACATAGAGTCTTATTTCTATACAAAAACTCAGAATGACATTTCTTAGTTTGTACATACTAAAAAGAAACTGGCTCATTGCTTATAAAAAATAAAAAGCTGAAAGTTTCCAAATTATCTGTTTCATTTATATCTACTGTATACTACAGAGGTATCCGCAGAGTTTATGAAAGTCTGAGATATATTACTGCTACTAGACAAATAAAAATATTGTAAAACTCTTACCATACCAGTTGGAAAGTACTAAGAAATTATAGTTGTATTACCAAATTTTTAAAGTTAATAAACTTACCAACTACCAGATCCTATAACAGCTACCTCTCTTACAGTCTGGTTTTCCATTGTTCAGGTGAAATAAGTACACAGGAAACAATTATCTCCAATTATGAGGTAGTACTGTTACACCAATCTTCAATTATTGACATACAAAATGGCTCCAGAATTATATAATTTTACTAGCCACTACCATATCATAGACATCTGTTAAATAAATGAAAATTGAATTATAAATATTCCATACATTTTTATATTTTCACAAAATTAACTTGGGTATTTTCTTTCTCAACAACTTTTATTGTATCCATTATCTCTACTCAATATAACAAAACTTTGTAAACACATTTCCATTATCATAAAATAAGGATACAGAATCATATCTTTTCTAAACTTGTAAGACACCTAAATAATGTTTACAAGACAACTTTCAAGCCAAACTTAATACTGTAAATACATGTACATTAAAATATTTTATAGGTACTTAATGCTTTAAAGATAACAATGCAAGTTTCTTTGAACCAAGTGGTTATTAATATTAATATTATTTTTTAAGATAAAATACATTAAAAATTTGGTCATTAAATTTCCAAAAAACTAAAGAAAAATTAAAGTTTCATAGAAAATCAAAATATATGAAAGTGAACAACCTACTTTGCTTGTACAATAACAATTAATATATCTAAACATATGGACAACAAGTGACCATTTTGTCCTTCAATTCAAGGTTATCCTTGCACATCCCTACTTTTGAAAATTGAAACTTAAAGCCACCATTTATTTATAATTATAGGAAAATTTTTAATTCTCTTTAAACTTGTACAATGTCAACCTCTACTATTGACAACGTAAACTAATCAACCTGTTACAGTGTTAGGAAAACAAGAGTGTCTGAGTTACGGCCTGGCCAGTTTTTTCAAATATTAAATAACCTCGTGTCCTCTTTTTCTTTGTCTTCAAAATATAGCACAAAGAAATCAGAGCCTTCATCTCATCAATAGCATGGATAATTTGTAAACACCTCTTATCCTTTTTTTTTCTCAAGAGAAAGTAAGTTACAAACCTCTTAAACTGTCTCTAAAAATAACCTTTTCATCCCTGGAATTATCTGCATATCCTTCCACTCTAGTGGCTGGATCCGATATAACCATGATTGTACCTCAGGCACGTGAACTCGCTAGTTGTATACGCGCGTCTATTGCAAACTAGGGACTATGTATCAATGAACATTGGAAGCATAATGTATAAGAAGAATCTTGTATTGGATTATTCCTTCTTCAGTCCTTGTCCTATAGACATTCATTAGTTTTATCCTATTTTATTCTGTGTAGACTTTATTAGAAACCTTCTAAGTTCTATCCAGCCTCAGCAACTAGTTTGTATTCAAACAAATAGAGAAGACGACCAGTTTTATGAAAGACACAGACACTTGTGTTATTTGTTTTCCATTGCGGTTCATGTATATTTTTATACATTGCACACCATTTTTTATTTTTGAAGCCTGCATGTTACTGATACTTTTTTAACTACATGATGGACATATCAGTGTACTTGGATATACTGTTGTAACGTCGTTCTTTCGTTGAACGGGTTTTTCAAATTATTTGGTGAAAATAATTAAAAGTTTAGTCCACATAATGACAACAAATTAGTTTATTTCTTCTTTCATATTGTTACGTCTCTGGTCATTTGTTAATTTCCCGTAAAAATTATTTCCGAAGAACTTCAGCGATACAAGTCCTTTCTTAAATAAAACTACTTTATTCTTTCTCAATACAACTTTGCAATACACTTAATTTCCACAGTCACTTTAAGTTTAACATACGCTATAACTCACAACGCTTCACGCACTTTACTTACGACTTGACTCGATTATCTGTCTCTATCTCTCTCTGTCTGCAATTCTCTATGCCGTCACTTCTATGCTCCGCTTTATTTGACAGGCTTATATATACAAAAAATAGAGGGTGTCTGGCAAACACTCGAGCCTTCATGATCCTTCTAGAAACTCATCACGTGTTACCAGCGTCACGTGACTTCTGTTGTCGTAATACTGCCTCTTCCATAGTATTGTTCGTCCCGAACAATAGCCACTTACATTAAACCAATAGATAATTAACAATAAGTTAATTAAATGTACAGAATTTACAAACACAAAATTAAAATTCAACAAAGTCTCTTAATTTTACAGGATGTATCTTCTTCTGTGCTGGTCTCCGTCTCGTTGGCTTCTGCTTCACGTGAGGTTCATCTGCTTCATCAGGAAATGTCCTATCACTGGTAACAGTCACATCAGTGGTAGTAACTTCATTAAGGGCTTCACTGTTTCCCTTCTCAAAACCGAGTAGAGTTTCTTCTTCGACAGTGGTTTTTCAGGTGATACGTCTTCAGCAGCATCATTTGTTCTGTTGTTCACTTCATCCCAACTGAAATGTCCTGGACCGTGTTAATGGCAAAGCCTGTTGGCATGCACCACCTTTGGCTTTCCTCGACGACCACATTTTATCCAGAAAGTCACGTCTGAGAGACGATCCACTATGTCATATGGGCCTTCCCATGGAGAAGACAACTTAGGAGACTTCCCTTTGGTCTTACTGGGATTATACAACCACACCTTGTCTCCTCGTACAAAGCAGACTTCCGTAGATCTCTTATCATAAGTTAACTTCATCGAATCAGCAGACAATCTCAAGTTTGAACACACTTGATGGTGAATATCATCCATCCTTTCCGATAACACTTTCACGAACTCTGGCACATTTTCAGGCAACTCCTCGTAAGGTGGGCGTTCTATTAACAGATCCATTGGCAACCAAAGTTCCCGACCAAACATTAGCTTTGCTGGAGTGTATCCAGTGGCTTCATGCTCTGCTGCTCTATAGGCCATCAATAGTGGAGGGAGTAAGACATCCCAGCCATCTTGGCGGCTGTTACAAAACTTTGTCAATTCCTGTCCCAGTGTCCAATTGTACTTTTCTACCATCCCATCAGACTGTGAAGTGGTGATGTCCTGGTCTTTCGTATGCCAAACAACTTGCAGCATTCATAGAACACAGCTGATTTAAAGTTACGGCCTTGATCCGAATGCAGTTTGTATGGCATACCAAATCTGAAGAAGAAATCACTAATAGCTGAATCTACAGTTGTAGCTTCCTGATTTGGTATTGCATATGCTTCAGGCCACTTGTTGAAATAATACATCACCACACAAATGTACCTGTTTCCAGCACGAGTTTGGGGCAAAGGAACATCAATGTAAACAGCTACTCTTTCCATTGGTGCGCCAACTTGATATAACTTCATTGGAGCACGTGCTTTATGCTTGGGTCCCATTTTAACACAACATGTACTGCAGGTCCTGCACCATTCTTCCACATCTTGCCTCATAGCT
>NW_013670483.1:75024-78287 GCF_000517525.1 Limulus polyphemus | reverse complement strand
GTTAAAATTTCCTCGGAACGAAGTTACGGAAAAATCAATTAACAAACGGAGACGTAACAATATGATCAAAGTGCGAATTAGTTTTTTTAACAACTTTGATATAAAGCAAGCAGTTTGATTTTCAATGTTTACAAAGTAAATATTTTAGGTGTTCTGCTCTCACTGATGCAAGTTGCGGATGATAAGATGGAGTAGATAATTCCTTCGACATTCAAAATAACTACAAAGGTATATCTGGACCACTTTGTTAGCATTGTAGGCAGGTAACTACCTGGGAATTAAATGGTGTAGTGCTTGGTGCTGAGTCTGAATGGTCAAGTGTTCGACTCAATCACGCATTTGGATGAGGAAAAAATACTCACTGTAAAGGAGTCAGATGAAAATATTTTAGTATTGAAGCAGCATGACTGATCTGATGATCAACCAAGATGACAATGTTGGCCTCCTAATAATTATGGTTGGACTTCACTGCTTAACTCGATAGTATTATGAGTCAGTAGTTTAGGTAAGTGATCTCCGAAAGGGAATTATTACCATTACTTTCCAAGCTATCGAATAGTGTTTGTTTGTTTGAAGTTAAGCATAAAGCTACACAATGGGCTATCTGTGCTCTGTCCACCACGAGTATCGAAACCCGGTTTCTAACGTTGTAAGTCCGCATACATACTGCTGTGCCACTAGGGGGCGTCGAGTAGTGATTCATGATATAATGTTTATAGGACATTTTTGTGATAATGAATCATTTATAGATGTGCTACCATCTATAGTAAATTATACGAAATTATTGTTCGTATGACTCCGTGCACAAACACACTGGCATATGGACGCCAATGTATATGATCAAAGTGCGAATTAATTTTTTTTAACAGCTTTGATATAAAGCAAGCACTTTGATTTTTTTTTTTTTATTTGTTACAAAGTAAATATTTCACGGAATATCAACTTGATGATTACAAATAAGGAATAAAAATTATAGATAGTTTAATATACATTAAAATAAACAGGTTTGTTTTAAAGCAAAGCTGCATTGGGCTATCTGCTTTATCCACGGCGGGTAATCAAATTACAGATTTTGGTGTTGTAAGTTTGTAAACTTATCGCTGATCCACTGAGGGACAAAAGAAACAAATTAAAGTCACTAATTTCTAATAATATGTGATTGGTTTATGATCAGCGTCTTAGGGTGAGACACCCCATCCCGCAGGTCGTCTTACACAACACCAGTAACATAGATTTAGGCCATAGAATTTAGCCCCAGTATACGTCATTCTTCTTAATTAGTACTCGTGTTCTTTTGCTTCTTTGTCCAAGATAATGTGCAACTTGCTCATGGCGCACGATCTTCCCACCTCCTGCCGGAAGCATTCAAATGACGGTTTAAGTTATTTGAATGCAATTGTTGAATGCAGCGTATATTTAAGTTACAGTTATTATAAGTTAAATGTGGGTTACTTTACCACTTCTTATTTAAGTTAGATTTTAGAATAATGATGTTTGGTTTTAACTGCTGAGGATCGCTGAGAATTCTGACCTATTAGGAAGCAGAAAAGGTCTTTGAAATCCTTGTTTTTCCAAGTACCCAGGTTAAGTTTGCCAACAAATATTGGTAGACATTTGCTTGTTGAAACTTCCTTAATAATTCTTTTCGTAAGCTGAAAGGTTCTCAACCATCAGTCAACAGATATGTTTTTGCTGGTCTGCAAAAACATCCCACAAAATAATTGTACATATAACAATGATAATTTAAAGTATGTATAATTCTTTCTGAATAAATATTATTATTATTAAAGTTTAAAGCCTAGACATCTAATGATCTATAAGCTTCTACAAAAATTATATTAGTCCTTCAAGTGAAAAAGATTGGGAACACTGTATTAGTCAACACAAATTTATGTTGTGTTGTAGTGTCAAGTAATATTTGCAGATCTGTTAGGTCTATAAATCTTCCTTAAACAAAATAAGGGAGTGGTACCCTGACACTGTTTGAGTAATTGACACACACAGTATAAAACTTGGAAAAATGAATATCATTATGCAAGATTTACTCTGACATTTTTTGTGCTTATCTGATATAATGAATTTTATAACCCCCAGGATATCATAACTAATGTGGATAGCATAGCAACTTAGGCTAATTGCTGTGATGGTACAAGTAATTTTTCTATCATCCCTAGAAATTTTGCTGACCCAAAAATTAAAACAGTCTCACAGTTACCTGAGCTCTACAAAAACTATAGATTCAAGAATCTAGTATATGGAAGAAATAATGTAGTGACTTGTCAGAAGTGGACGAAATCAAAAAAGAGAACACAAGATGCTGAAATTTGAGTTAAAATACTTTATTTGCTGAAAATAAATATAGTTTTTATATGCAGAAACATCTGTTAGCTGAGTTCTTGCACAGATCTTAAAATATAACGTCAATAAATGGAAACATCGGCACACATAGATACGAATGTTATGTATCTACTTGTTTGTTAATTTCCGGTATAAATTCTTTCCGAGTTACTTCAGCGATAAAAGTCCCTTCTTGATTAAAACCAGTTTATTCTTTCACGTTACAAACTTTGTAATACACTTAATTTCCACAGTCACTTTAAACTTAACTACTTTTATAAACACATGCTATAATTTACAGCAATTCACACACTTTACTCAACGTGCCCACTGGTCGCTTCACTCGATTATTTCTATCTTCAATCTATCTGCCCTTATATACTAAAAAAAGAAGGCATCTAGCAAATACTGGGATATTCGTGAGATTGCCCGATAAGTCACGATCCTTCTAGAAACTCCAGCGTGCATGCTCCTGGCATCGCATGACTTCCGCTGTCGTAAACTGAGCGAATCTTGATTCGTCTGAGAACAATACAGTCTTCCAAAAGTCCAGAGGTTTGGTCACCATATCACTTGCCCACTTCTTTTGTCTGACTATGTTGGCAGGTCTTAATAAGGGCTTCCGTCTAGCTGCTCTGCAATGATAACCCAATCTGTGGAGAAACCGTTGAACAGATTTCGGGCTCATCCCACCAACTTTGGCCACTTCTGCAGTCTTTAATCTGGGATCCATTTTGATGCTCCTCTTGACGGTCCTTTTTGTCCTCTCCGATGGACCTGGACGCTGCTCAGTTGTTTCCTGAACTGCACGATGATTCTTTTGGCTGTCGAAAGCGGGATTCACAAATTCTGCAAAATTTGTCGCTGACTTATTCCACCATCTGCTTGACCAACTATCCTTCCTCTAACAAAATTTAGTACAATTT
>NW_013670483.1:60057-74024 GCF_000517525.1 Limulus polyphemus | reverse complement strand
GCCAGCTTGTATACTATAAGAGCACGAGTCTAGCAAACGCTAGGGCATTCGACAGATTCCTCGTTCTTTCTAGATACTCATTACGTGTTACCAGCGTCACGTGACATCCGCTGTCGTAACAATATCAATGTTAAACAATTTTAATAGTGCATAGTTTGAATTATACACACTTGTGGTCAGAAAAGTTAAGTTGATTTTTGATTTTTTTTGTCATTCCCTTAGAGGTAATACCTGATCTGCCCATGGAAGTATAGCTTAAAGCTGCACCTTGTGTATGAAGGTCAACTGCAGTTTCCTTCAATGATAGGTCAGGTTATATCTCATTGTTGCCACCTCCAATATGTTTGAATTGGAATGACTAATAATGTGGTTATTACTAGTTGCTCTAGATAAGTCTTACACTGCTGATTCAACTAAGTTACATGATATTTAAGCAGTCTGGTATATCATCTTCAGCAAATCAGCCTATCTGAAAAATAAGTCTTGGGGGTGTAGAGCCAGCTTGACCAATTTAAAACTCCAGTAAAGACAACTGTCCAGCATCCAATGCAAGCACACACACATTGTGTTTGTGTAATCAATAAAGATTGTTCTTATTGTGCATTACACTGTCAATTTATTTCTTAGCCCAGACTCCATTAATTTTAGTGTAATTCAGAATTACTTTGCAATTTATCATACCAACTCTCCTGTTACATATTGGATCAACCTAATTCACCCTTTCAGGAAACAGTCACCTGAAAAACGCCACACTGGCAAAACTTTGTCCACAGACCTACACAAGTCAGTTACTGATTAATTTTCTCCATTTGTTTGTGTAGTATGGTAAATTTTGTCTTCTGGCACTTTGTTATGATCCTTAGAGTCAGTGATACAACAAAGATTACCTGAGTTTGTCATTTGCAGAGTGTAATTCAAAACTCCTATACACAATTAAAAAAACAGACACAAAAATTCAATGGATTTGTTTAATACTTAAAGTGAATATAAAATGCATGACAAAGCAATTGTAATTCCACATAAGAAGCAAAACATTACATGTCAGCATGTGAATTCATTATACAAGTATGTACAAAAATGGATAAAAAAACAGTTCTAAGAATCATTTGAGTAATATTTTAATGTTATACTTAACACAGTTGCACACATTCTTTACAAGCAGTGGTTTTGATACTTAATACATATACCTTAAAAAGAAACTAAACATATAATTTGCACATCATCATACTTTTTGTTAAATGTATATGATAGTTATATCTTCCTAGTGTTAGTTTGGTTTGAATAGCATTACATTAATTATGTAAAAGCTTTTCCACATGGACATTCACCAGTAGTTCAGATATGTATTACTTAGGTTGAGCTTAAGCATACTGCCTTAATTTTTGTAATCTCTCCAGTTATTCAATTCATACAAGAAAAAAAGAAAACTAAAGAACTAAAACATTCCTGTTCTCTGCATTTTTTGCCTTTAAATATACAGAACTATCTCTAGCTTTCTTCAAAAAATGTATAGCTTTAAACTCAATAATAACTGGGAAAGGTACTAATTCATGCTTTCCTGCCATGTCATACATATATTAACTACATTGGTAATTTAGAAAATTAACCTTCAGAAGATTTTAGTCTTGTTATTTTCTCTATTATACATTAATGGATGTTTAAGTCTTAAATTCATTATAAAAAAGTACTGGAAAAATAAAAACACAAAAATATTACAGTTAGGTTAGTTCTGAAAAATTATTTTGATTTTACTTGCCTACAGATCTAACTTTAATAACATGAATATATCTTGAATGAATAGAACCAAAAATATAATATATAAGTATACGGAATGAACAAAAATTGAGGAACATCATAACTGATATCTGTACTTCCACTTCTTACACAGTTGTTGAATTTAAAACACTGAATTAAAGATAAGTCTACACTAAGAGAAACTAAAACCTTTCAAATTTATATGGTTTCTTCAAAATGGATTTACTAAATTATGTTCATCATCACAGCATTTATTTTAATAAAATCATACTAAATAACCAGTAAATTTATATCCTTTTAAATTAACAAAACCAAATTATCTAGAGTATTAAATCAAGTTCCAACAGAACTGTTACAAACTTAAAATAGTTATAATAATTCAATCAGCATACTTCCCAATGAGGGAGGTAAAGGAAAAGATATTTAACATAAAAAATATCTATATTGAAATGAAAATTTCTTTATACTTCTGAAAAACTATTAAGAAATATCTATTTCTATATCACATAAGATCTACAGCAGCTTAGGCTGTTGCCTTAAAGCTGTTATATCAAGAACCCTTCTAAACTCCGTGTTTTTCTCTTTGTTTGTAACCAACATTTTACCATGCTGTATTTGCTGAGGGGACCTTTCCTCCAAATTTTTCAAAACCCACAATTTATCTTCACTGGATGAAGTCTTAATTTTGTTTTTACTAGAATTATGATCACATGCTTCTTTGCATGTGTTATCTGAACTAGATGGTAACTTCTGTGCTAGTCCATTTCTTTCAAGGTAAGCTTTTGTTGCAAATGACACATTATTCATAGGCATACCATAAAGTGTTATGTCAGTAGGTCCTGTTTCTTGAACTTTAGTTTCAAGGACTTTTCTAAGCAGAGGATAGTTATTTGTTTTTTTCTGCTTGTGAACCTTACTGTGCTCAATTTCTTTTGCAAGTTGAGACAGCTGTTCCTTTTCTAGGTATTTCAAAGCTAAGGAATTCACTTCCACACTCAGGTCAGGATCAGATTCACTTAAAAATAGGGTTTGGTAGTTTAGCTTAGGCAAGCAGAAAGAGTTTGGTGTTGACCTGTAAATGAAAATTTAGAATTTAAACCATAATTGACAAGAATAAAATTCTAACATCTTCACTTTTATGACTAATCATGTAAACTGCATTACGAGATCAAATAACACTTAGTTTCATAAAAGTTTTTTCTATGGATAGATACTTTTATCAGAAGCAAAAAAGACACTATTTAAAAAAATCAGAAACCTACACTAAATGTTGTCCTTATATTTCTTGAGGTTGTAACACACTATAAATGATATCCTATATCTCACATACTTCTGCAGTCACCCATGACCTAGTACTTGCTTTTCAATGATCCCAAAAAACACACTAGAAGTTTCCAAGCTCGTTTTTTTGCATTGTTCGGTACTTAATTGTTTATACTATACTTACAGACCTTTACTTTGTGACCCTACAGCTGATGTCACAATCAACATGATTCCACTTTCTCATATGTTACCCCCAAAGTCATTTCAGGGATCTTACAAGAGATGACAAAATTATCATGTTGACATCCCTTAAAATTTTTTGTCCTCAAATAACACTATTTTCTTTGATTTCTATAAAAGTTATACCACAATGTCTATGAACTCATATTTTCTATAAGTTAGGATTTACCTATAAATCCACACTTTCTCTTATGAAAAGTAAGTTTGTATCATTAATGTGAGTATGCATTATTCCAATGGAGTAAGTATTATCTTTACTTTTCAGTACCCTCAAACTTATAATGATACATCCATATTTATGATTTTACAAATACCATGGTCATAATAATTCAATAATTTTTCTGTATACTAATTGCTTATAATGACACATGAATATTCATGACCTGAGAGTTACCTAAAATTATATTTACATTCAAATCACAACCACAATGATCTCACATTTCTACTCTGGATTCCTTCTAACTAAAGAAAATAAAACATACCCTCTCACAATAATAACTACATTTCTTAGGTATCCTGATGAAAATGCAATAATCCTCATGATCTCACATTTATCTTCACTAATTCTAAATTAATATCAAAATCACACTAATCTCACATTTCACTTCAATTACCTTACACAAAATGTACAGTTCATACATTTAAACAAATGAAATAATGATGATCCCAAATAATTCTAGAGCAACATTCAGTAATTCTACAAATCTGACTGTGCAAGAACTTAGTGAAACAAAAATCTCACCAATCTTTTTCAGTCTTTTGTCTGTCATCATACTCATTGAAAGCTCTCACTTCTAAACGATGGTCTCTTAAATCTTCTAAGGATCTCCTTCTGTCAGCTGAGTGACTAATTCCACGTAATGCTTCATGTTTCAGAAAGGTGTTTTCTAGAGAATTGGAACTACTAGGACATGACATGCGCCTCTCTTCAAACTTACTTTCATTTTCTGTTTGTTTAGCTAGCATGCGATGAATATTACCCTGAGATTAAAATATATTGACTTGGATCAAGTTTCATTATGCTGTAAATGAAGAAAACAACACTGTCTAGTGATCTAAAATATATCTTTTTTTTTTTCTGAACCAGAAGTTTGAACAGGTGATTCAGTATAATCATGCAGTATTTTTATGACTTAAGTTACTGTTGTGAAAGCTTCATATTTCCAAAAGATTTCTACCTGTTATCAATGTATATTATTCAATAAACAAATTCCAAATAGTTAACTTAATTTTCTTACACTAATACAAAGAGAAGGAAAACGTTAAAAGTTAAGCATTTTGTACAATGTTAAATAAATGCATTATACTTATTAAAAAAACAACTAAAATACTTAAAAATGTGAAGAAGTTACCTAGATCACTTTCTAGGAAAAGTAAATTTGAATCATTAATGTGAAAATATTAAAAGTTTTTAAACTTGGCAAAAATTGTGGAAAAAAACACAGGAATATATAGCATGCTACAATAGGTTTTCAAATGATACTGAGTATGAACCCATCTTGGCAAGAATTTTCCAAGCAGCTTCCTCATACATAACTTCCAGCCTTCTTTTTAGTAAATAATTTCAATAATTTTTGTTTTATAAAATAATCATTGAAATAATTTTGTGTCTGTTACATAGTAATTTAGCATACTATATCTGTCAGAGTATAATAATAATTAAGATGAAAATAGTTCTTTCTCAATAGTTCTAACAATAAAGTATTTTATCTTCAATATCACAATGATACTGTAAACAAAATGTAGAAAAAATGGTAAATTTAACTACTACATATTTTTTCATAAATTCAGCTTTATACCTATGATCTGTTTTCAGTTGCAACAACCAACGAAATATTTGATTGGTTAGTGAGAATCAAAATCAAGCAATAGTTTATTATGAAGTATTATGTATTTAAGTTAGAGCGTGATAGAAGAGTTTCAACTAATATATGACCAGTTGTACAAGCTGAGACTTGGACATTTAAAATCAAAATATTACCTTCTATGATAATTAATTTTCAAAAACAAAAAATTTAGAGGATTATGGTGAAGTAAATATTAATTTATTCTCCATATGCAATCTAAAATATTAACAATGCTTTAATTAGGTGGTGTTCTAGATATGGAAAGTGCTCCACCCAATTTCTTTTAACTTGCCACTGATATTCTGGGTCTGGTAGTATTTCATACACACAAATAGTGAATTTAAGTATTAAAAAAATTGAAATATACTCGCATATACTTGCCTTAAGTTTTATTTTATTTTTCTACCTTATACATTGTTCATGCAAAACCTCAAATATTCACAAATGAAAGTAAGAAAAGGAGTTTATCTAGTCAGAATGGCAAGTAAAAAGAAACTTACAGAGTTCTTTTAGAAATAAAGTCTAAAAGAGATTACCTAAAATGTTCAAGCTGTGAACACTCAATAAAGCCATTTTCTAATGTAAATGATACAGTTCACTGTAGGCCTAGGGTATAGATTTTGCAGAGGCAACATGTAATAGTGCAGATTCATACTTTTAAAAGTTTCTGGAAATTTACATTAAACTTTTTGAAAGTATTATATCAAAAGAGCTCAGTATATGGTATTCCCATAAGAATGATAGGAGTAATGGGAGCAATTTAACAAGATACCCTTCTCCTCTGGAAGTTCCTCAAATAATATTATTTTATCAATAATTATTCTGAAACTTGATGATTTTTGAATGAACGAAAATATATGGAGCTGTGCCAATTAGTTCATTATTGTTATTGAGCATAATAAAGATAATGTTTTTAAACTCCACATTCATAAAGACAGATGAATGTAGCATTGAGTTTATGTACTAAATATGTGCTGGATGTGCTCTCATTCTCAGTTGGGCCCTATCCCTTTCCAATCCTAGCTGAAAAACAGAGTAATTATATTCAAAAATAATGTTTCAAGGAATGTTCAACAATAAAATTGATAAACATCAATTCTATTTTACAAAAGGTTTTGATGAAAGTTCTTTTTCAGTATATCATGAATATTTAGTACATATCAATATTTAAAAACTTACAATAATACTTATACAATTGTCATGTTGTGACGCCTTTATTAAGCTAACAAAGCACGATTACAATTAATTATATTTATCCTATGATTTTAAAATTAGGCATAATGTATTTTTTTTAAACTACATTCTTTATATAGTACCTTATAGCTTTTCATGAAGTGTATAATAGTATTTCAACCACACTATGTCTGCCATATCCACTGCTGACAAAGAATTTTGCTCAATGACAGAGCTCATTAGGCCAGTTGGGATACACCAAACACAGTAGTGGTTGGAACACTATTTATATAAGCCATCTGTGTATGGAAGCACATTATGTTATAATAACAGTAAATCAACAAAACGATTTTTATGCATAATGAAGTGGTTTATTTTTGGGGAAACATACTACAACGTTGAAAACATAAATATTATACTCTGTCTATCTGATAATAAGCAAGTTTTAAGTTTCACATAACAGATTATTTCTTTCAATTATTTAGAAAAATGGTCTGTTTTCGTTACTTGCTTCAATATAATATAAGCCATTTTCACAATAACAATTGTTATGGTGTGAATGCCTTTTTTAAGCTAGTGAATGATAATTATAATTAATCATATTTGTCATAAGACATTGGTATTAGATTTAATATATATTTTTAACACTATTTTATTCAGTCTCTTAGAGACACATTGTAGTGTTAAAAATATATTAACTCTAATTCTAATAAGAAATCTTTTGTGGGATTAAGTGCCTATATATACGTTTATAACTTGGAAGGACTTAAAATACTTAAGGAAATACTTCCACAACACATTTCTCTTTTGTTTTGGTGTAAAACTCCTGACTGGCATATACTTTTAAGGAAGCTAGTAATGATGATGAGCAATTTGTATGTAGAGTTTGTAGGTTGGAGGTTATGATAATTAAAATAGAGGCAATAGGTAAAGAGAAATGTAGACTGTGGGATTTCAAGAGGAGCTTAAGATTTTACAGACAAGGAATAGATCAGTTAACAATGTCTTTCAGGAACTTAGAAAGAATACAATTAGAATAAAAAATAGTTAATTTAGTTATAATTTAATTGTAATGAGCCTATTCTGTTGAGTAACAAATTTCAGCCTTTGGCTTCTGCAGATGAGGAACTATTGGAGAGAAGGAAAACAAAAGGGTCAGAGAAGGATGTGGATGATAAGAATGTTATAGTTATAGGTGATTCCTTGACAAGACATGTGGATAGGATATTCTGTGGGGTAAATAGGGAGAAAAGAATCAGATTAAGCTACCCAAGGTGGAGGATATAACTGACAGAGCAGGAGATATACTAAAGGGGACTAGCAGAGATGCAGTTTTTGTGATACATGTGGGGCTAATAATGTAGGAAAAGTAGCCCAGAGGAGCTAATTAATAAGTACAAGAGGTTGATATGGGCATTTAAAGAAAAAGGCCATAACTTAATTTTTTCAAGGATACTGCCCAAAATTAATTGTGAGGATGAAATTATAAGTAGGTAACTAGGTTGGTATGTAAGGATGAGCAGATCGGCTGGTTGGGTTTGTGGAAACAGATCATTGGAAGAATGGAGCTTTTTGGAATGGATGTTTTACATTTAGATAAGATAGAGGATGGCTTGTTTGCTACGGCTATTAACTCAGCTGTAAGGGAAGTTTTAACCTAGGACTAGACAGTGGTGAGAGCCAGGATAAACTAAATGCAAAAAGAATGAGAGGCAGAGAAAAGTTTAGCATAGGGAATGAGCATAGAAGTAGTTATAAGAGTAGGCTTAATTGTTACTATTGTAATGCTAGAAGTATAAGAAATAAAATAAATGACTTTAGAGCACTGGTAGGAATGGAGAATTTTGATATGATGGGAATAACTGAAGCATGGTAAACATAGATATGAGGTTACAGGCTATTCAATAAGGATAGAATACAAAAGAGGGGGGGGGAGTAGTGGCTTTATATGTAAAATATGAGTTACATCTTGTTGAAGTTGAGGATACCAAAGATAATATCAAGGAGATTGAACCCATTTGGGTTTCTATAAGTGGATATAAAGGGAAAAGGCTTTTAGTGGAAATTTGTTACAGACCACCAAATTATACTGATGAAATTAGTGAGAAACTTTACAATGAGATTAAGATTTCAGTGTTAATGAATTTATAATTATGGGTGGTTATAATTAAAGGGATATAGTTGAGAAATGCTACAGTCAAACCATGAGGGAGAAAAGTTTTTGGAAACTAGTCAAGGAACCTACTAGAAACAATGCTATTTTAGATTTATTGTTAACTTCAAATAGAGAAATGATTGAGATGGTGGAAATTGGGGAACATCTGGGTTCAAG
The DNA here is from genome assembly GCF_000517525.1 of Limulus polyphemus. NCBI lineage: Eukaryota > Metazoa > Arthropoda > Merostomata > Xiphosura > Limulidae > Limulus > Limulus polyphemus. The sequence continues at coordinate 65,414 of NW_013670483.1, read as the reverse complement.
TAACCATTGCTCTATTAGGTTCAATGTGTTACGACAGCGGAAGTCGCGTGACGCTGGGAGCATGCGCGCTGGAGTTTCTTGAATGATCATGAAGGCTCGAGTGCATTCAAGATGCCCTCTTTTTTAGTATATAAGCCTGGCAAGAAAAACCAGCAGGATTGAACAGATAGATAATTGAGTCAAGAGAATAGTAGGCACCGTAAGTAAAGTGTGTGAATCACTGTGATTTATAGCCTGTGTTATAAAGGTTGTTAAGTTTAAAGTGATAGTGGTAATTCTGTGTATTACAAAAAGTTGTATTGAGAAAGAATAAACTGGTTTAATCACAAAAGGACTTGTATCACTGAAGTTCCTCGGACAGAATTTCTACAGGAAATGATCAAACAAGCAGATACGTAACAAATGTTTTGCTGCATATAATGATATTTTGGTTACAAATTTCAAAAAAGCAAATTTTGATGGGATGAGACAAGAATTATCTGTTGTGAATTGGGCAGCCGAGTTACGTGGAGACACTGATCAAACATGGAAAATAAAGTAAAGATATTCCTTATAGAAAGGAAAGGGTAGCTGGAAGTAAAAACCAAATTGGCTCACAAAGAATACAAGAGATAAAAGTAAAGAAAAGCATCATAAATTTAAGAAATTTAAATTGACTGGTATGATGAGAGATATAAAAAATTATAGAAAATCAAGAAAGTTGGTGAAACAGGAAATTAGAACATTAAAAATGATGTAATAGAAAAGTTTGGCTGAAAATGTAAAAATTGACAGCAAGGATTTCTTTAAATACATTAAGGGTGAAAAAAAATGTTAGGATGGGGGATAGGACCTTTGAGGGATGATAAAGGTTTGTATCTGATGATTATGAGATGGCTGGGTTATTAAATTTTGCTTTTTCTTTGGTTTTTACTAACAAAGATTTAAGGAGTATCTTACATCTTGAACAGTTGATAGATGGAAACAAGATCAAACAAGAGTAATGCATTAATTCTGAGCTCGTTAAGAAAAAATTGGGTAGTTTAAAGAATAATGAGGCTCTTGGGCCAGATAATATTTTCCCAAGGGTTTTGAAGGAGGTTAAAGATTGGATATGTGAGCCACTTGTTACAATTTTTTTTCAGTCCTTGAATAGTGGGCAAGTACCAGAGGATTGGAAGTCAGCTAATGTCACTCCTCTTTTCAAGGGAGGTGATAAAAATTGTCCCAGTACTTATAGACCCATTAGTCTTACATCAATTGTGGGAAAAGTTTTGGAAAGTCTGATAAAAGATGATTTGCAAAGTCCATTAACAAATTTTAGAATTTTATTGCATAGTCAACATGGTTTCACTAGGGGAAAATCTTGCCTTACAAATTATTTGACATTCTTTGAAAAGGTTACTGCTTATGTAGATGAAGGCAAGTGTAGATTTGGTTGATCTGGATTTTCAGAAAGCATTAGACAAGGTGCCACATAAAAGGATTATAAATATTATCTCTATAGGTGTGGGGGATAAGTTAGTAAATTGCATAGTAGAGTGGCTGGATCGAAGAAAGCAGAGGGTTGTTACAAATGGGGTTCAGTTAAAATGGATTAATATCACAAGTGGGGTACCTCAGGGCTCAGTCTTAGGACCTTTGCTCCTTTTGATTTACACCAGTGACATAGATGAAGGAATAGTCAATAAGTATGCAAATGATATTTAGGTCTTGGGTGTTACTAGCTGTGAAGAGGATGCTGCTGATTTACAAAAGGATTTAGATCATTTAGTGAGTTGGGAAAATAAACGACAGATGGGTTTTAATTATAATAACTACAAGATAATGCATGTGGGTTATCATAATCTGAATTATAAGTATAATTTGGATTGGAATAACATCAACAGTGTCATGAAAGAAAGGGATTTTGGTGTAATAGTTGATCAGTTCCTTAAGCCATCCAAATAGTGTGCTGTTGCTAGTAATAGGGCAAATAGGATTTTAGGTTATATCTACAGAAATATTGAAGAGGTTACAATTTTATTGTATAGGTCATTGGTTAGACCACATTTGGAATATTGTGTTCAGTCTTGGGCTCACCTTAGAAAAAGACATTGAATTGTTGGATAGGGTTCAGAGAAGGGTGACTAGAATAGTGCCTTGGATGGAGGGGTTGTCATATGAGGAGAGGTTGAAATCTCAGAAATGGTTTTCTCTTGAAAAAAGAAGAGTTAGGAGGGGATTTGATTGAGGTATTTACGATTGTAAATGGAATTTATAGTGTTGATGCATCATCTTTTTTCATACTTAACAATGAGAATAGTAGGTCTAGGGGACACAAACATAAATTTTGGCAGGGTAGGAGTCATCTTCAGCTAAGACGGTTTTATTTTTCTAACAGGGTAGTTGGCCTCTGGAGTGGATTGCCTTCATATGTTGTGGAAGTAGTAAATTTATGTGAGTTTAAGAGGAAACTTGATAAGTATATGAATGATAAGAGATGCCTTTAAGATTTTTATTAAATTTACTTATTAATAGTTCTAGTATAGTTTAGAAGATGGAACAGCTGACATGGATCAATTGGTCCAATGTTGTCCCAAAATGTTATGATATTGTTTTGTGACAAATATATAGTTGGTTTCTCTATTCTTAGCACAGGACCTTGTAAATGATTATTTATTTGTAGATAACTTAAGAGATAAAATACTTAAAGCAAGATTTGTACAAAATATTTTTGAGTTTTACCAGAAGATTTTGATAGAAGGTTTTATCTGGGATATTTTCACTGCCAACTGATGTTTCAGAGTCACTATCATCTTCTTCTGAATTCTTCATGTGATCCTGGTCAAATCATACTTTTATATGAATAAAACAGGATAACAAGCTCATGAGTTTAAAAAATAAACATTCATTATGGGCATGTATTATTCTTATTGCCCCAAATTCAAAACTATTGGTGAAATTATTAAACTTTTAAACATCTTTCTAACTGTCCATATGTGCCATTTGTGTAAGAAATCTCATTTGAGGAGAAACATCTATATAGTAATTCTTAAGTTCTACTTTAAAACCAAGCATATCTATATTTACTTGATTTCTAACTGTCAGAAATAAATATTCTTCCTTAAAATATGATATTTCTTGTACTTTCAATCATGTCTCCTAAAAGTCTTTCCTAATTTTTCACTGTCTGACTGATGAAAACAGTGCCATTGTTGCATAGCTTCATCAACAAAAACCAATTGTCAATATACAGTTTCTTTTTCCTATTTTTTCTGTTTTGTTTCATTTTCTTTGCTTTTTCTTCTTCTGCTTTTCCTTCCCAATTTTGTTCTTTTCCATGATCCAAAATTCTTGTCAAACTTTCAAACTCAAGATTATTTCCTTATCTTTTGGGTACTTATTTGGAAGAAATTTTATCCAAGTTAATTCCTCCAACAGTTTTAGACAAAATGACTTGAAATTTTGCATGTAGGCTCTTGATTTTCATAGAACATAAATGAGAAGGCCCCAAAGACTGATCTACTTGAAAATTGGTAAGAGAAGTTGTTCAAAACAATCTAAATTCAAATTTAAAAAATTTAAAATTTAAGCCCTTATATGGAGTCGAAGGTTTTTAGATGTTCACAAGACTGAATTCATATATTTACACAGAAATTAGAATATACATGAAAGGGATCATTCAAAATAAGTATCTAAAATTTAGTTCTTTGAATTTTCCATTTTATAGTTCAGCATGGGGAATTAAGAGGGCTCTCAGAATTGTCTACATGGATTTACCTCAGAACTGATAAAATATGTAAATGGTCATTCAAAATAATACATGCAAACCATTTTGTTTCCCATAACGTTTCACTGATAAATTACTAGTTCTGCTTAGTTTATTTCACTAGAGAAGAAGAAAAAATCACTCAAATCAGCATAAAATACATAGAATTAAACACCTAATAATACATAATTTTTTTAATTACAAGTATTAAAAATACTACTGATGTTGAGCCTAAATATAGGTAATTTTTACAATCATTCAAATTAAACTACAAGCTGCCTTTCTTATTGTTACACCAAATTATAATTTGGAGTTGTCAATAAAATATATATTTTGAAAATGATGCATTTTCTAAGTTATGAAAATTTTTTCAATTAATTCAAAAATAATTTTCATTGTCTACTTTACTAAAATTATATACATTTGTGGTGTTTCACATAAATATAGTAACATAATTTTCCAATTATAAACTGCATCATGTATAAGTCACACCTTCTACAAGTCAACAATACAAAAAGAAATGAATGTGTATATAAGCTGCACCCAAGTATAAACCACGGCTGTAACATAGCTGTTGTCAAGTTACCAGTTCGCTTACGTGAAAACATTTCACATATATTCCACAAGTTTTTAGTAGTTATTTCTTCCCAAGAAACATTATAAAATATAAAAGTAAAAGAAGAACTAATGTGGCTTTTTTTGTTTTTATTTTTATTATTTTCCAACAGTTTAGCAATAATTGAAGACAATAATACATATGCATCATACCAGAGGGCAGCTTCTTTTGTGGCATGATGACTCTTTAAAAAATGATCATTGGGGAAGTTTGGTACCAGCAGCTAAACACGACAAAACAACACTAAAGCATGTCTTCTCATTGCTAGTTGTTGTTACTTTGACAGATTTTCATCTTGAGTGGTTACAGTAGAGCAACATCAAAGCATAACAATAATGCTGGCAAAATTTTCATGTAATTTAACCAAAAAATTATCAGTAGCATTAAATTTGTAGCACTTCTTCCAAAAAACAAATTCATGTATATGGAACACTCATGTATAAACTACGTTACGGTTTTATCAGACAAAATCGGTGTATAAACCATGGTATATGACTGGGAAATTATGATAACTGAATATAATGGTTGATTTTTGTACTGGTTTTATTATCAATAGCATTTGTTTTGTTACAAACAAACTTTCATGCTATACCAAAAAAAGATCATAGAACAAGTTTTAATTATTATTATTATTTTTTTTTATACAAGATATTTTAATTCTAATGAATAAATGTATTAATTTATTCACTAATGAATAAATATTCAAGATGTTGAAAGTGAGTGAAAATAATATGCATTTGTTAATCACTTACGACTAGCCAGCGTAAAAGAAATGCTATTGAGACTTCTGAGTTACACAACTACATTACATGCACACAAAACTACACTAACATACAAGTTTATTGTTAGAAAAATTAAAAACAGTTTAAATAGAATACCTTGAGGTTAAATGGAAGGTATTATAATAAATCCTACACAAATCCAATTTGAATTTATTTTATAGTTTGTTTGTTTTTGTTTTTTTAATTTCCCGCAAAGCTACACGAGGGCTATCTGCACTAGCCGTCCCTA
>NW_013670483.1:59033-59985 GCF_000517525.1 Limulus polyphemus | reverse complement strand
GTAAGACTAGAGGGACGGCAGCTAGTCATCACCACCCACCGTCAACTTTTGGGCTACTCTTTTACCAACGAATAGTGGGATTGACCGTCACATTATAATGCCCCCACGGCTGAAAGGGCAAGCATCTTTGGTGTGACGGGGATTCGAACCCGCGACTCTTCCATTCACGATTTGTTTTAGGAATTTTAGACTTATTACATGCTGAAGGTGACCATATCTGTAACATATTTATTTGGATTTAATTAAATTCTAGGAACTTAAGCTCTTACAAGAAGGTTCTCTAAAATCTTTTTTCATAATATCCATAGCTTATGACAATTTTTGTAATAGTAGAATAGCCTCGAATTATACACATGTTCACACTCCATACAAATTTTTTTGTTTGTACAAAATGGCAAATAGCTTATTTCAGAAGGGTTTCCGACTATTGTGGATCTCCTCTTGTATAAACAAATAACTGAATTGATTTTTATATGGATATCATTTGTCACAGACGGTTTGAAAGTTCAGTGGATATGTCTTCCTTCTAAGTTTTATGCAGTGTTTATAGGTAAGACTGTCACACAATTAAGAGGAAAAGTGTTATTCGTAACTTATTACATCCGCTCATTAATAATTGTTTGGTAATTTGAAAGTCACATAATACTCAATATTATAATTTTATATCTGAAAAAAACAAAAACAGTTTAGTGTTTTCTATTAAATTTTCTACTATTTAGATAATAAGACTTTTAGTTCTGACTAATTTAACAAATTTCTACTTTTAAGTAATAACAATAGTGTATTTTCTTAATATGTTATCAAATAACATTTTAATACTTGTACATTATATGTGATAAATTGGGTTACTTTCATTATCCAAAAATAAAAATATTCAATAGTAGAGAAGTAAACATTTTGTTAATATTTATAATGTCCAATATATATAAACTGAGTGGTCACAAGTAAATAG
>NW_013670483.1:49368-58090 GCF_000517525.1 Limulus polyphemus | reverse complement strand
ACTATCTTGTTTGGATTGTTTTTGAAGGATTGATATTAGTCATCCTTACATTTACTTCCTTTTTTGAAATGTTTTCTTCACTTGTTTTTTTTTAATGTAGTGTTTTAATAGACACAGAAAGGGTGTATCATATTGCCCCTAATTAACACTCCCTTTCTATTTATCCAACATATAATCCTCCATTGTAATCCACTTTATTACTGTAATTTTGACAGCAATAGTAAAACCAACATATAATCCACTTTTATTACTGATATATTTATTTGAAAACAAAAACAACAAACAAATACACACATATTAGCATTGAAATCAACAAATCACATGTCAAAAATAAAATTCGGAACTGCATAAATACTATAATTAGCATCCCCCCTTTTGTGGTTTGCAATGCCCCCAGGGGCATTAATTAGGGGCAAAACGGTATTTATAATCTAGTTCTAAATACAATGAAGTTTCAACTGTAATATTTATTTTTATCTATTATTGGCTGGTAATTCCTCTTTCACCCTGTACTTAAGCTTTTTAAAGGAACACCAAAATTCTGTAAGAAAGCTAACTTCAATGGGTAATGATAACATCGTTTACACTAAAATTATGCTGTTTTTTTTTATTACTATTAGTTATTAATAATACTTATAAAAGCAGTTACTCCATTTGAAACTATGTTACCTCAGTGAAATTGGTTGACACTACTGTTTTGGTTTTTGAGTTATCATGTAATAAAAAAGAAATAGAAGAAAGAAGAACAAAGAATTCAAACTTTTTGTTATAATATTTACAGACATTCCCAGAACTAATCACTCAGTCATTACATAGATACTGTTATAAAAGTAAACACTGTACGGTATTCTAAAGTTCTGATGATCTATTGAGGAGATATTTAAAATACCATTTTGTTAAACAATATGAGCCATGCACACATAGGTAGTGCTACTGCCTGCCTGATACTGTTTCTGCAGAGTTTATCAGCAATAATGAACAACAAAGTTATGTCAGAGTAAATGAAAAATTCATACCATTACCTGGTACTTAATCTTGACAAAAAAAATTTAATTTAGCAATAAAAACACCTGTTTCTATAGAAAAGCTAGAAATGAAAGGCCATATACATATAATATACACGTGTGTGTAAATACGTAAGGAAGTGTGTGTTTCTTTGTGTTTATATATGTATAAATAAAAATTCAAAATACCTAAGTATCAGCAAATAAACCAGAAGCTAATTTTTATTCCTATTAAACCAAATGTCAAAATGATATATCAAAAAGTAAGAACTTAAAGCTACATTACTGTCTATTGTTCTGATATATTTTTTTCTGACCTTGGAATTTCGTTCCATCAAACTGGCACTTTCTCCTAAGACTGGACTTTCAAAACTTTGATTCTCTGATCCTGGGTGGTTTACCATAGTAGGGCTAATGGAAAAAATATAAAAATGAGATCTGCATAATAGCTATTATGCTGAACTGTAACATACAATTATAACCTAAAAAGTTTAGGTCATTTAATTTTAACAATGAAACAGAGTTTTAGAGATCTATGATTTCGATTTTTATTAAAGTGTAGTGAAGGCAATGGAGAAGTTTAGCTTAAGTACTAAATTCAAAATGTATATAACATACAACACTCGTATCTTAAAGATGGCTGGCATGATAATGCATGTAGTACACATAATTTTGATTTTGGTCAGAGGAATTCAGATAAGAGGTTCAGCTTATATACAGCCTTGTTCCCTTTTGACTGGTTAATTTCAAAGACAGTCTGAACCTCCTAAAAATTCAGTCTTGTGATGAGATTGCTGTATTTATAAAAGTTTGTTTGTTGCTGTCATAATATAAAAGGCTGTTTTATTTAGATATTATATTACTGATATATTTATTTTTGTAATTGAATATTTTATTATTGTTTAGTTTTCATTATAATAAGATTTAAAAGCAGACAATTGTAGGAAGTTTTGTAAATAATTCATTGATGTTGAGAATACCGAACGTCACGTGCAATACATCGACATCAAGAATATAAAAGGTGGACAGAATATTAAGCGATAAAAATATAAATGAGATGAGCGGGAACAGCAGACAGATAATAGCAAAAGAGAATAAAGTTGGCGTAAAGTTAAATACTGTAGAAGTAATACGCCTAACGATTGACATAGGCCTAATGATTAATATGTTAGAGTGAAATTAGCAGTAGAAAAGGATATAAGAAAAATAATTTTATTTCATCAAAGTGTAGTTCTAAAGTAATTGAATCAGTCTGAGTGCACTTTGACAAAAGAGGATCTTCAGAAGAAAGAAGACCAAACAATTACGGTAACTCTTGTAAATGAATCACAGAGAATACTAGTGCGATAGAAATAGAGAAGATAGTTCGGCTTGTCAACTGAAATTCTAAAGTAATTGAATAGGCCTAAGTGAATATTTGACAAGAAGGAGAGAACTACATATATAGTGTTGGTGTATAGAGGAAACACTGGGGTTATTCAATTTGTTTTGCATTTTAATGGAAATTCCCATATGTTCATAGGCTCTGACTTTTAAATGGCATTTGGTTTTGCCAATATAGGAGTAAATTAAAAGATCTTGCTCTATCTACATTTTATAATTTTAATAGTAAGAGAGAACCTAACCCTCTAACCCCTGATGAAATCTTAGCCTTAAAAGAATTGTCATTAAATAAAAACATCCACGTTACACGCCCTGATAAAGGCAATGCCATTGTTATTCTGAACAAAAATGACTACCTTAATAAAATACATGACATTCTGGACATTTCTACAAAATTTAAAACCTTAAACAATGACCAATTATCTGTTAGCATCCAACGTGAAAAAAAAATCCAAAGATACGTGAGAGAACTAAAGAACAAAAATATTATATCTGAATATGATGCTTCTTCTAAAGATCTCCTCCCCATTCCTTATTGTTCTTGGCTTTTCTATCTTTACACATGTGGAGACTGTAAGGCCTCCTTATTGGCAAAACCAAACACCATTTAAAAGTCAGAGCATTAAAATGCAAAAAAAACTGAATAACCCCCGGCAACACAGTGAAAAAACAGGACATCTACCTATACTACATATATAGTATTCATGATATGCCCATAATATCTATAGTGTTGAAGAATTTATTGTAAATATGTTAACTTGTTCCGAATATATATATCATTTTAAAAACAAATGAAGTGCGTGTTGTTTATTCATCCTTGAATTTATCACTAACAAGGCACAGACACCTACTGTAGAAAAATCCTAAGCCTAACAACAAAATATTATATATTTTTACTATTAAGAAATATAACTAAAAGCCTTTATATTTTGACAATTGGCAACAATCACATTTTTAAATTCTGACAGTTGCTAAACACAGTTACAAAATGGGTTATCCGTGTTGTGCCCATCATGAGTATCTAAAACCCAACTTTTAGAGGTATGAGTTCTCAGACTTATTGCCGAGCTACTGGGTGCTTCATAGGAAAGTTTTGTCTTTAGGCTTTTTCTCATTTTTCTCTTGAGATGGTTGAGAATGGGAACAATACCAAGTAGAAGATGAAGAAGAGTCATGTCACTAATCAAGAAAAATCTAGCTTATACACATATATGTTCTCAAAGACAGTAGCTTGAGTTACATCAAAAACAGTTTGTTTAAAAATTAATGAAAATGTTAAAAACACTTGTTAAATTGAAGTAAAAGAGAAAATATTAAAATACAATTATGATTAAAGTTAAAAACAACATTATTTTGTCAGTTCAGTATATATTCATTCATCACACACATCGTTACATCTATATTTTCACTGCAAAACACTTCTGAGAAAATATTCAGATTTAATGTTATTTTCAAACACCATGGTGAAAGTCTCATTTAAGTTGTAAATCAAAATACATTATCAATAAGTTGTTGTGTACATGCAAAAGTAGTTTTAATCAATCAATACAACATCACTTTAAATTAGTTTCTGGCATCCCAATACTACGTTTAAATATTAATCTATGTTGCCTCTATAGGCAATTGCAAAATGAAAACCTTGGATGTGTAAATCAGCATTAGTAATGCAAGTGTTGTACAAACCTGTGAAAACTAGCTACATAATCTTGAACATCAACATGTATGGATGGAGCAGGGCTAGGCTGAGGATCATAAACTGTACACACTTCTATTCCAGTCATAGTGAAAGACTCGTCTACTTCACCTTCACAACATTTATGGTGACATCCACTAAATGGTCGACAACCATTCTCATAAATTTGTTTCTTCTGTTGAGAAATGGATGGTGAGTGTTTGTTAGTATGATTTTTACACCTACATGGTTCTACCTGGTTCTTTTGTTTTTCAGTGTCATTTAAACACAGCACTTTGTTGGTAAACTGTGTATTAAGATTATTTATTCCCACTACAGGAGTATTGGTTTTATCCGGGGTGCTTAACCTCTGTGTTACAGGAATGTTGCAGCTGTCACCAAGCCCTGTATCAATAGAGTCACAGCTTGGAGATTCTTCTTCTGTCTGCAAACTAACATCTATCAGTTTTCGTGTGTCTGGCCACACCAAACTGGTCATTGTACTTGTTGAACACAGTTGAGGCATAAGGGATGGATTCTGAGTAGCAGAAAGGCTATGTTTATTAGTAACTTGTTTCTGGCTAGTAACATTTGGAGTTTCAGATATGGTAGCTTTTGCTTCTTGGGCCTGTAGAAGCTTTTGTATTTGAGCTTGTAGTTGACGTAACTGTTCATCTTGTTTTTGAAGGAGTTGGTACACTTGTGGAGGGACATCCTTGTGAAAATGGGAATCATTATTATCATATGTAATTACTTCCCCTGATGAATCAGATACTTCTGAGCAGCAAACGTTGTCAACATGACTGGATGTAGACTTTGTGCTAGTGTGCTGATTAAATGAAGTCTTTTGCTTGCTCTTTTGATTATCATTCAGTTTCTGTTTTCGTTGGAAACCATTTTTTCCAAATTGTGTAGTATTTGGAGGATAAGAGCTTTGAGACAAATGCTGATTAACATTTTGGAGTGGGCCTTGAAAAGGGAAGTTATTCAGATGAAATTTCACTGAATTCTTTCCACTTAGTTGAGAATTCTGAGAAAGTACAGAATTTTCAGTTAAAACTTGGGTAGGCGACTGATTCCTCCTGGAAGAACTTAATGGAGAAGTTTTGAGGTACTCATTATCTGAATTGACTGGAACTGCTGATGAACTTGTGACTTGAAGTGATGATTTTGGAGATAATGTGGACTTTCGAAAATTTTCACAGTAGCCCATATTTCCTGGTGAATGATAGACTTGTGATTTTATTGCTGTGTTCTTGTGCAAATCATGACCTTTAGGTTGTTTTGAAGTTGCATTGTCTAGAGACGTTTGTTTAGGGTCAAGAGTCATTGACGTGGTAGTACAAAGAGAGTAGGATGAAGGAGAGATCTGATGTGTATTAGTAACAGGAGATCTTTCAATGGGTAACTGTTTTGATCTCTCTTGCATGCATCTGTGCACAGTTTCAAAAGACCCTTGAGGTATTGCCTGATGAGGATATTGCGAGTTGCTCATGACTTCCATGGTATAGTGTGGTGCCTTATGAATGCCTATTGTATTTATGTCCTGGCTGAATTTTGCTGAAGAACAATGACTATTTCTTTGATGATTTACATTTGAAGATGTCATCACAAAAGGAAAAATATGAATATCATCAATACATGTACTTTCTTCATTGTTTCCATCAGAAACCAAAGACACATCAGGAACTGCTGGAAAAGCTCTCAAAGGCTGTAACAAAAAATCAAGTATCATGTACTAGATTATTTATACACTCTTTCCTAATATTGTATTATGTAAAAACAAATGGTAGTTTTACAAAGTTACTAAAAAACAAGAGCTTAACTATAGTCTTTCAAATAAAAGAATGCAGAGAACATCAGTGTCAAAATTCAAACTTTAAAGTAAATTGTGCACGTCATCAAAATTCAAGGAACTTGAAACACCTAACAAATATTGTGTACACACACAACTAAACAATAATGTTGTGTAAGTTCACAGTTTTATAATTTAAAAAAAACTTTCAATGCATATTCTTCATTATAATCTATTCTATAAAAAAAAATAACAGTAAGCTTTTAAGATTTTAACTACAAAGCAATTTGATACAAGGTACACACAAAATATACCCAAGTTTTCAAAATAAACTTACAGGATTTGTAATAATATTTCTGAAAATAAAAAATAACATACATTTAGGAAATGGGGATTTGGAGTGTTTCGAGGCATCTCATCATTGGATGGAGTAAGAAGTGTTGGCTTCTTAGATGTTGGAATAAAAGTGTCTGTTACTCTTTGAAAAAAGAAAATCAAAGAATCAAATAAATCTCTTTGATGAAGAAAAATTTGATAAATTATAATAGGGTTGCGGGTTACCCTTGAAGTTTCTGATTCAATTAAAATATATTCATTTTTATGATTAATTTTTGAAAATGATATAATATCAGGTGTTACTTAAGGATTCCATCAGACATTAATTTCACCCTTTATAGTATAAACAATTATTAAACAAAATGAATAATTAAGAAATTAAAAAAAAAGAAATAGTACATGAAAAATTTCAAAACCACAAAAGAAATTTCAGAGTAGAATATATAATATTAAATAAAAAAATTACATCTATTTATTTCATGAATACCTTGAATTACAAAAAATTAGCAAACTCCATTAAGTATACAACTTATTAACTCTTTCCATACAGAGTCAGTTGATGTGACTGACTATGAAACACCAGAGTTTTCATACTACAACTTTTTATATGTTTTGTGTATCTTCACAAAGTTTGGGAAGCTTTCAGTAAGTATCAAAGCTTGCAACAATCTATATCTGCTTATACTTACATTTTATTGTTTTGTTACCCTTTGCAATTCATTGACAATGTATATTGTTCTAAGTTTTCTTTCTCTGAAATAGAACATTTGATAACTTACATTTGTCCCATAAACTTTTGATAAGCTTCTTGAAAATTGCAACTTTCTGAATCTGATGGTACTTTTTCCAAATCAATTTCCAGCATTTTATTGTTAAAAACAGGAACCTGATAAAAAACAAGCAATTTTATTTACAATTTTCATGAACATCTTTATAATCTATATGTGCAATAAGTTACAAAAACTGTTAATAAAAACAAAAATTAAGATCTACACATAGAAAAGAAAAATACTATACGATTCTCTAAAATGAAGCATCAAAAATAGTGTGTACATCACCTTGGCAACAGAAGTTTCCAAAGAACCCTTGAACATACATGGTGTGAATTTGTTTGACCCAGTTGTAGTGATACAGTCATAAAATAGTGGTGATGAATGGTTTACTGAAGAGTACAGCATGATTAGAAACGGCTGTGGAGGCAGACACACCCTAAAATCATGTTTTTAAAATTGTTTTTTTATTTTTGAAACATTACAAAAATATTATTTTGTAACAATTAAAAATAAAATGAAACAACATTTGTATGAAAACTATCAATGCTAGTAGTTAATGCTACTTATTTCTATTTTTAAAATAATTTAAAGAATAGGTTTTCAGGCATATTGTTAGGCATTACATTATTAACTATCAAATAAATAAATATTTTATAATTAATGCCTTCTGTAATTCTAATTTTATTTCTGGAATTTATTAATAGTATGCACACACAAAGCTGACAAAGACTTCCATGGAGAACTTTGAAATCCTTTCTTTGAATACTATTGTTATGACAGTGGAAAGCACGTGATGCTCGTAGCGTGTGTGAAGTTTCTCGAATTATCAGGGAAGCCCAAGTTTGTTCGAGATGTCCTCTTCTTTAGTATATAAGCCTGGTAGCAAAAGCCAATGGGGTCATATATGCTCGTAGCGTGTGTGAAGTTTCTCGAATTATCAGGGAAGCCCAAGTTTGTTCGAGATGTCCTCTTCTTTAGTATATAAGCCTGGTAGCAAAAGCCAATGGGGTCATATAAAGCATGTGTTTTTGTACTCGTCGAGAGCGAAATTATCGAGATTGTGAATCACTGTGATTTATAGCATGTATTACAACAGTTGTTAAGTTTAAAGTGACGAGAAACGTACTGACTGCGCAATTACTGAGTACTAAAAGTTTTTATCGAGAAATAATTAACTGGTTTAATCAAGAAAGGAATTGTATTGCTGAAGTTTCTCAGAAAGAATTTCTATAGGATATTAACAAACAAGCAGATACGCAACAAACTGGTGTCAGAGAGTGGGACAGAAAAAAAGAGAGAGAGAGAAAAAAAGAAGATGGAAACGAGAAGTGGCAAATCAAACTACAGCTTAGCAGATTTGATGACAGCAATACAAGAACATCAAAAGAAACAATAAGAGAGATTACAGCAGTTGTTGGAGGAGAAAGAAAATAAACAAGAAGAGAAACAACAGCAGTGGCAGCTCGAACAGCAAAATAAACAAGAGAGATTACAGCAGTTGTTGGAGGAAAAAGAAAAGAAACAAGAAGAGAGATTACAGTAGTTGTTGGAGGAGAAAGAAAAGAAACAAGAAAAAGTCCAGTGCAGAGATACCAAGGTTGGTACAATCATCAGGATTCAAGGCCAGAAAAGGGCAGCTTTCAGAGAAGTTTGAGGGACTTTGCTGGCACAGTAACAAACCCAGGCACAAGAGAACTCAATGCCGGCAACTTCAACACAGGAAAGATGCCACAGCAGGAAAAACTGCTACCCAGAAGAT
>NW_013670483.1:47248-48405 GCF_000517525.1 Limulus polyphemus | reverse complement strand
CAGCCCCAGGGAAAACAGTTGTGGTTCGTGTTGAGGGTCGCCCACCAACCCCTCATTGTGAAAGTCCCAACATCTAAGTGTAAAATGGCAAGCACACATTGTGTCTACGTGACAGGAAAGCTAGATGGCCAAAAGTGCAACTTTGTCATAGATTCTGCATCTCAGCAAACCCTTGTGAGTATCAAGGTGCTAGATCACAAAGGAGTACCAGAAGCCATACGGAAACTCTATAGTGTGACAGGACATTATGAAAGGTTGTGGGGACCAGTGTGGGTAACTATTGAGCTCATGGGCATAAATGACAGACACAAAGTATACTTGGCTGCCATTGAAGCCCCATGCATAATAGGGTTGGACTACTTACAACCGAGGAAGTGTATAGTTAACTTTGATAAAATGATGTTTGGGAACAACAAAGACCAAATTCCATTAAGTGTTAAAAGAGAGGTTGAACTAACCAGGTGTAATCAAGCTGAAGTCAAAGTGACTGAAGGAGTTGATGATGGTGAAGTAGAACCAAGTATAGATATTAAAGCAGAGCAGGAGAAAGATCAAGATTTGAAGCCAATAATCGATTTTCTACAAGCAAGTGTTTTGCACCCTGCTTGGGAGAAGGTGTCTAGATTAAGCCCTGTGACAAAGAACTATCAGGCACAATGGGACCAGTTGAAGCTTGAAGATGGTAGTCTTGTCCAGATATGGGAAAGTGACGACCTGGCAACAGATATACCGAGAAAGTTACAGGAAGTTGTGCTACGTCAATCCCATTATAGTTTAACAGGAGGTCATCTCGGAGTTAAGAAGACATTGAGTGACCTACGGCAGATATTTTACTGGATAGGTATGAAGCAAGATGTGGAAGAATGGTGCAGGACCTGCAGTACATGTTGTGCTAAAAGGGGACTCAAGCACAAGGGACGTGCTTCAATGAAGTTATATCAAGTTGCTGCACAAATGGAAAAGAGTAGCTGTTGACATTGCTGGTTCTTTGCCCCAAACTCGTGCTGGAAACAAGTACATTTGTGTGGTGATGTATCATTTCACCAAGTAGCCTGAGGCATATGCAACACCAAATCAGGAAGCTACAACTGTAGCTTTGGCTATTAGTGTATTTCTTCTTCAGGTTTGGTATGCCATACGAACTGCATTCACATCAA
>NW_013670483.1:44119-46320 GCF_000517525.1 Limulus polyphemus | reverse complement strand
AGGAAAACAGAGAAGCCGTTAATGAAGTTATTACCCCTGATGTGACTGCTACCGATAATGAGACATTTCCTGATGGAGCAGATGATTACTGCATTAATTCTGAACTCGTTAAGAAAAAATTGGGTAGTTTAAAGAATAATAAGGCTCCTGGGTCAGATAATATTTCCCCAAGGATTTTGAAGGAGGTTAAAGATTGGATATGTTAGCCACTTGTTTTTTTGTCAGTCCTTGAATATTGGGCAGGTACCAGAGAATTGAAGTAAGCTAATGTAACTCCTCATTTCAGGGGAGGTGATAAAACTTTTCCCAGTACTTATAGACCCATTAGTCTTACATCAGTTGTAGGAAAGGTTTTGGAAAGTCTGATAAAATCTTGTCTTACAGATCTTTTGACATTCTTTGAAAAGGTTACTGCTTGTTGTTATAACAGCGGAGGTTACATTATGCTGCTGGCGCATTAGCACTGCTGGCATGTGTGATGAGTTTCTCGAATGATCGGGGAAGTCCTAGATGCCCTCTTCATTAGTATATAAGCCAGCAGATATGAATGAAGAGAGATCATTAGTTACTTTGAGTTCTGTGTAATTTATGATTCTGTTAGTTTTGAGCTAGTGAGCCGTAAAGTGTGTGTTTTGCACTCGTCGAGAGTGAAATTATCGAGATTGTGAATCGCTGTGATTTATAGTGTGTATTATAAAAGTTAAGTTTAAAGTGACGAAAAACGTACTGACTGTGCAATTACTGTGTACTAAAAGTTTGTATAGAGATAGAATAAACTGGTTTAATCAAGAAAGGACTTGTATCGCTGAATTTCCTGGGAAAGAATTTCTACCGGAAATTAACAAACAAGCAGATATGTAACACTATGTCTCTTGGCTCTATGTCATTTAACAATGTTGTTAAATAAGAAAAAAAAGAGTTGTAACATACTCTCCAATCAAAAGGCTATTCAGGCAGCATTCCAATGACAAATGGTTGAGAATTAGCAATGAACGAAATATATAAATGCTAAACATTTTGTCACAATTTGCATTTTTAAGTCATTCTTATAAAATGCAATCAATCCTCTACACAAGTTGAGAATATTATATTAAAACTATTTTGAAGCCTCACTACATCATTAAAGTCCATGTTGCCACATTCAGTCATGCTCTATCTGATGATCACATATCTTGACAATAGCCCCAAAGTGTATTTTCCATCTCAAAAGGCTCTGTTATAAGGCTGTCATGTTCAAAATACATCAATCCTCACTGCACCCTTTCCATAATCTATTTAGAGTACAAGGACAACAGTTTCCCAGTGCCAATTTCAACAGTAAGATAGCACAGAAATTAAATTTGACCAATCATGTGACCTTTTTGTACTCAAATAAAGTCTTTATAGATTTAATACTACTAATTTTTAATACAATATGTATATCTTCACAAAATTTGGTAGTCTTTCAGTTAACATTATAAGTCTTTCACATACAAAAAATCATATTTTTTTGTGAAGTATTTTAAACAAACTAAAAAAAAATTTCTCTGTGAATATAGACTATTTGTTTTGAATAGTCCATGTGTAAAGTGATTTTCATGTTAAGATTAAAAATATTTTTCATCATCTCAAAAATCTCAGATTTGATTTATGTAATCTCTAAAATGTTTGTTTTCAGTAAAACTATATTTTATCTGTTATTTCTCTACCCTAACTCTATAACAATGTTCGTAAATTTGACCACCTTGTAACCACCAAAAAAAAATCAAAATTACCCCTTTTTTCTTTCTATAATGACTTCAAATTGTAACATGAAACTAAATTTGTTTATCCTAGATAACTTTAAACTCATAACAGTATATATCTATTTATAATTAAATTTTATTGTTCTATTGTTCCTTTTATTACCCTTTGAGCTGTGTCTAACTACTATTTGCACTATTATAAGATGTAAATCACTTGGTGAACATGCAGCTCACATTACACTATCGAATTACATTACCCATTAACTACTTGCATGTGTGCCTTGTGAAACATTTTTATTATATTATTATTTATTTTATCTAATCTACCCTTAACTAACCTAAAGAGATCCCTATTTTTACACTTTAGTTACTTTTATATATATATATAATAAATAAAGAATAAACATAAAAAACAAGAAATAAAGTACTTACCCAAATCTTCATTTATCTTGCTGTTGATTTTCAATGACACTTAAT
>NW_013670483.1:22436-43950 GCF_000517525.1 Limulus polyphemus | reverse complement strand
CTTTTATATATATATAATAAATAAAGAATAAACATAAAAAACAAGAAATAAAGTACTTACCCAAATCTTCATTTATCTTGCTGTTGATTTTCAATGACACTTAATCCTACTTTTTTTTTATACTAATGATAGTAATACACTAAATAATTTTCATTTAATTAAATAATGCATCAAATAACATAGAATAATAATTTGCAAAAAGTAGACAATTTTCCCTAACTCTCACAATTTTTCTGGCTTTTTACGTATGCGACAAGCGCCTTTACAAATTCATCCAAGCTAGCTGTTACCTTTCTCGTGGGAACAAAGCTTGTACTAACAGTGAAACTGACACTTCTCCATTCAGAAAACAATGTTGTACAATATGTCATTTAATATATGAAACCTTGGCTTTCTATTGGTTATAGATAATATAGAATTAAGCATAAGAGAGAATTATTAACAAATCCTGAAAGAGAGGATGTGACAAGAGGGGTCTGATAGCTCTTTAACCAAATAAAATTTAATTAAGGCTATAAGAATTATGGTTTGTCTGAGCAATGACAATTTTTAGTGAGTAATTTACCTTGAATTTTGTACTTATTGGACAGGTGATGGATAAAATAGAGAAGATGCCTAGAGAAAATGTGTCATGTGTTTCACACTAGGGGAAGTTCAGGATTTTTTTAAATATTGCCTTATAAAATTCAAAACTTAAAATTTATATATTATTAAAATATGGATTATTAGCTAAGATTTTATGCTATACTAATTGGTATAGCATAAACAAAAAGTAGATTAACAACATTTTGAATGCAAGTCACTAAAACCTTGTGTCATGTGCAGTTAAGGATGCCTGTGGTGATAGGGTAAAGGAATGTGATGGTTGAATGGAAATGTGGAAGCAATTTGTGTCCATAGACTTGTGTTGCTTTTCCAACTGGAGACCCTCCTTCATTAGGTTGGGTACTGTTGCCTTGGAGATGTGGGTCTTCCTATGGTCACAGGCCATGTCATTGCATTTATAGACTTACATTCAAAGTTTTATTGAACTGCTATTTTATGAATGTATGTCAATAAGTTTGGTATCAAATTGCAGATTATAATTCTAATTTCAGTATTATACATTAGTTAATTTCTTAATCTAAAATAAAATATAAAAAAAACAACCAAAATATCGATTTTTGTGTGTCATATGGTATGTTGAATGTAGCATTGGTTCAAATTAGATGTTTTTGATGTCCAAATACAAAGTTTATAGTTTCTTACGAATTAGATACTTATATTACTGATATTGACAAGCTAGAATACATGACAAGAACCTCCTATCTTTTCTATTTTCTGAAATATTAATACATTTATTGAATCAACCAAGGTGGCCCAACCCACTGCTTAGATTTTTGAAAATACTTTCTTATGTACACCTGCTTTGCCCAATGATGCATGTCTAACCAATCGAAAGCTCAGAATGTCCCCCTAATGGTTTTCTCAACCTCTGCAAAGTATTTGCATGAGAAACACTTTCTTTCCATGCTAGATTCCAAGTGGTAAGGTAAGGCATTAGTGAGCTCATAAAATATGTCTTTACACCCATATACAGCTTAGTTACTAAGTGTGATAAATTATAGTGGAAGTCTGTGGTACTGATATAGTAATTTATAATTTTTTAGTTCAAAATGCATGTATAAAATTTCCCCCAAATTATTTTGTTTTACATCCTCCCCATGGGAAATTTATTAAGGCTTAGCAACTTATGGCAAGCAACAAACGAGTACAAAGTTCATAACTAGAAGAGATAATTGATTTCTATAACTCTTTATTTACTGTTCTACATTTTAAGAAAAATACTTGATATTTAAAAACTTATTTGTAAACAGTAATAATGTATATACCTATATAATGTATTATAAATGAAATGTGCCTGTATTTTACAAAATACTGGTCCACTTAAACACAGCCAAGACAGGCCACTTTGTAAAGGACAGTTTTATATTCTTAAATACTGTACCATTATTGCACATGTGCTCTGTCATTGCAATTTCTGTAATGTTAGTCAGGCACTGGTGAAACGTTAATAAAATAAAAATAATAAATTTTTCTAATGGTGGTTACAAGGTTGGCCACATCAACCAAACCCGTACAGAGATACAATAATGAAAATAACAGAGAAAATATACAGATTTTTCAAAAAAAACAACAACAAAAAAACAAACAAAAAACATTTGATAATTATCTGGAAGTTATATAGATTTTGCATGTGAAATTTGAAAACTTTCTGATGTATAAAAGTATTTTTAATCTTAAAATCAAAATTACTTTGCATGTTGGATAGTCAACATTCAAAAAGGAAAAAATGCATGAGAAAATCATTACTTAAAAAATCTTAAAACTTGATACAAAAATCTGATATTTTGTATATGAAAGCCTTGTAATGTGTACTGATAATCTGCAAAAGTTCATGAAAATACGAATACTGTATTAAAAGTAATACCATGAAAACTATAGCAAGCACAAAATGGTTACAAGGTTGATTCTTGGAAATTCTAAATCTTCTATTTCTTCACATCTTTATATGAATATTTTGTGCAAGAAATGATGAATAGGCCCTTCTCAAAAATTACTAATGTTCAATAACATCACACTGCTTATAAAATGCCAATGTCAAAACGTAGTTCTGATACATGCCTTCCCTCAGAACTGATATCAGCTGTGGTTATCACGACTTGCTGGTTTGCAATATCAAAACTTGTTTTAATATAATGCACTTAATCCTCTATATATAAAGCAATAAACCAAAAGGTTTCTATGTTATTAAGAAAAAATACTATGACTTAATACAAAAACTGTGGGTATATAATGTACCAATGTTGATAATAAATTGGTTAAATATCAGTTTTCCTTTTCATAAAATACAACGTATATTCAGGAGATATCACTATATAGGAATCAAAACTAGGGCAGATTAGCCTTTATAATTTGGGATTATATCACATTAAAAAGAACAAACAAAAGAAGCATGCAAGTTTTTAATCAGAAACCTTAATATACCTGATCCTATGGCCAACATAAACACTGAGCCAACGTACTTGAAAACTAATTTCTTCATTACCATTTTTGATGCACGTTGAGCAGAAGCAATTCAACAAAATCATGAGTTATACAAAATCTTAAGTAAAAAAATAAAAAAGCAACAATTAAACTAAATTCATGTGCAGAATGGAATTTCACCAAGTACCGACAGTTTCAAGTATTTATTATATCAATTCATGTGAACACCAAATACACTTTTTAAAACTATGTTAAAGTTAGACACTAGCATCACAGCTTCAGCTTTACATACATTTTTCCATAGAGGCTTTAACCAGCATGTAAGCATTTGCACTAATGTCAGTCATAATGACCACCTAAAGTAGAAAATACTTGGAACAGAAATGAACTAAGTAGAATTAAACAAAACTTACCTATCTTGATAACTTGAGCAATTTAAGTATCTTAAAGAGGCAGCCCACACATATGGATGACAGATACTTGATATACCACTCACCCAGCTATAATACATACATATAAGTTATCGCTTTATGTTACTTTATACTATAAGAAAGTAAAAGTTAACAATTATGCAAAAGTTAACATAATGAACCTTTTCTTCATAGCAGTATCAAAAATAAACAGTATTATAATATTTTAGAACACAATTAGAGATTAAAAGAAATTAAACTAAAAATATGTCAGAAACTTTCAGAACACTACTCAGATATTTAAATGTATTCAATAAACAAATATCTTTCTGACTAATAGTTGGTAATTACATAATATAGTGGAAAGTAATTTAAAATAAAGTTTACATCTACTATTATAGATCAACAAGTATATATGGACACGAGTTTCAACACTTTCACGTGTCCTTTTCAATCCAATTTGCATTATAAAATAAGTGGATTGTGTTGTGTGTGTTCCTTTCATAAACAAAAGATGGACTGAACAGAACATGTGAATGTGTGTTGAAACTGGTATCCATATAAATTTGTTATTCTGTAATAGCTTTATTTTACCTCTCTGGCTGTTTAAGCACATTTCTTTAGTTAGACAGTAAAACTTTATGGAGAAATAATAGTATGTTATGAATAATGTAATAGTATCTTATGAATAATGTAATAGTAGCTTATGAATAATGTAATAGTAGCTTATGAATAATGTAATAGTAGCTTACAAAATCAATCTATTGAGCAAGTATTATTCAAAAACAGAAAAGTTTGATCTTCACAAAAATCTTTCAATACCTTTATTCTCCAGTTACAGCAAGGTATTCAAAATTTTCCAAACAACGCTTATATAATCCTTTTCATTTTGTACTACATATTTATCAGTTAATTCATCACAAAAAAATCTCTTATAGATTTAGGATTTTTAGAGATGCATGGTAGAATATACACAAGTCTAATAAAAAAATTTAAATTTGATAAAAACAACTAATCGATATATACGTAACCTAGCTAGCTATAGTAATATAGAAAGTTTTAATGCTACAAAAAGTATTAAAACAATAAAATCAAACTACAAAAACTGAGTTAGATAAAATTTTATCCCCACTTTGGCACAGACTAACATAATTACAGTGATTTGTTAAAGTAGGGATAAAATTTTAAGTAACTCAGTTTTGTAGTCTTGACTTTCTTGTTTCAATACTTTTTGTAGCATTAAAACTTTCTACATTACTATAGATATGTATATATAATTAAAAAATTATAGAATTAAATTTCTTTCCTTTTCTATGTAATATTACAATTAATGATGGAAAATTTCTGTGAAAAAATTAGAGCAATAAGGTTCGTCATTTTTTCTGTACGCTTGTCTGGAAAAGTCACTTACATACTCAGAATTTGTTGAAATAGAGAAACTTTGATTCACTCTATAAACACGTATATAGTGATTCAAGTGGCTTTATATGTACAACAAGCTTTAGTTTTGCTCAGCCAATACTGTGAAATAGTCGCTGTGAATATTCAGACATTTTAAAGGTGGTTTTAAATGGATGATTTTTATGGCCACCATTCTGTTTCGTCACAATCCCTACTATTAAGTATTACTATACTTATTGATACTTCTTAAATCAATGAAGTACTTAATAACATAAAATGCTAAATTGCTATTAATGTTCATATAGATTGGTAAATTAACAATAATGAAAAATATTATTTTCAATGTAAGTTATATAATTGTATTGAGAAAAGAAGTAATTTGTTATCAAAGTTTACAAAAAAGTACAATTTCACAGTTTTTCCATTTGGAAAAATATTACATTCACTGAAATAAATTAATAAAAGTGTAACTTACATTCCTATGAGAGGCAGGGTCAAAACTTTGGGATCATTTTCTAGCATTAATACTAACCGCCTTGTTTGTTCCATTGTCATGAATCTGAAATTAATGTTTATCTTTCTATATTTGTCATATAACAATAAACCCTAAAAATATTTTTTACATTTGATGCCAAAAAAAGTAGGAGGTTTAAGGTATAAATATTCTTTCTCTAAACTTTAAGAGGTTTCTGAAAGCTGTTTTGAAATAAATAGCTACATAATCTTTTGACAATAAAATATAATTCTCTAACAGCATATACACCATAATTAGCAATTTGATGGCTGTGAAGCAAAACTTTTTTGGCTTCCTACAGTATAGCCTTAATCCAGCAAGTAAGGAAAACCTTTTATATGAAAGCTCAGTGAGCTTGTATGAATCTTATCCCAGCTGATTGTTTTATAGATGAAGTACTGCTCTATAGGTAATAAAAAAGGAAAGTTTCATTAACATACCAAAAAAACATATCATCATCTAGCAACATAGTAAAAGTAGTTATTAAAAATAACTTTTTTTTCACTTTCATAGAAATTATAAAATCGCATAAAAAAGTCAAACATACATTTGGTGTTAACCATACAGATTAATAACTTCAACACTGTACACATATAAATGTATGATTTTTGTTAACAAATGGTTTGGTGCCAGATTAGCATAGAAATAAAGCAATTTCTCACCATTCTATTAAGAAAAAAATCCACAAATTAAAAAACTTGTACAAATAAAAAATAGGAAAATTAAGTAAACTTCTAAACAGACTTGTAAATAAAGCAGAAAATTATCTCTTTTGCAATGGGCTTGTGTATTTTACACAACCTCCTAACCACCATGTAAATAACTTGTAACCATGAAGGTATACATAACTCTTAAGCACTTAGTGTATGCTCACAACATTTGGGAACATTTCAGTAAACATTACAAGTCTTTTGTAAACAAAAAATCAGAATTTTTAATTCAGGAAGTTGCTAAAACTTTGTGTGTAGATATATGGAGTCAGAGTATTGACTGCTTTAAGTGTAAAGAGAATTTCATATTACAATTAAAAATATTTTTCTTCAAAGTCTCTAAAACCTTCTAAATAAATATGAAACGTTTTTTTCAGAAAAACTTTATATTCCAATATGGTACCTTACCTCCTCTCGCCTAATAGCTTTTCTCATTCAGTGCTGCCCTCTATAAGGAAAATTTTTTCACTCGCCATCAGCCTTGAAACTCTCATTTACCCAATGATCAACATGGTTTACTGAATCTTCACATAATAAATTGTCATGCAACAACCCTCCACCAACAGGAGTGCAACACACTCTCCTGATGCAGGTTACTCCCTCTATTTGATTTCACCTAACAATTACTTCTCATTAGGCAGTCATCGAGTTCAAACATTCTAAATCTTCATGCAAATTTAGGAGATATTTTCTTTTTTTCAAAGTAGTACCTTCAAGTTTTGACAGTTCTTTGTTAACTGTAATTTATTATCAAGTTAACTTACCTTGTTTATTTATTCCTTTGGTTTGACACTTTTTTTAACCTTTTTCTTGGATTCCCAATTTATTCGCAGTCAAATATGACTTGCAAATTTCATGTCACAACTTCTGTTACTGTAGCTACTACTTCGATTGCTGTGACATAGGCTTAAGATACGAGGGTCTCAGCTTCTGTTCATCAGGAAATTGAACTTCATGTGGGTCATCCCTCTTTTCCCAACCCTGCACAGGCATTTCCAGTTCCAGTGGAACCCATTCATAGTAACAAGGATTTTGAGAGTCTGTTTTTTCCACCCTCTGCCATGCCTCTTCTGAGGAATCAGCCAGAACCCCCTTAGCCTTCATGGATTTGATTTCTCAGGTATGTTACCTTATATCTGTATCTTGTTTCATGTCCTACTCTTTCCCATCTTATACACTGCCACGTCAGTTATTGTTTCTGCCAATTTCCCTTCCCTCCCTTTTTTACCTCTATTACCAGTCAGATCCAGATAGACTTCTATGTCCTGTTCATGCTCTTTGTTGTTATATTGCCTGCATGGCTTACTTATGTGGTTCCCGATCCCACCTCTTCTTTCACTGGAAACTTTTCTCACAGTGTGATTTTCCCCTTCTACCCTGACAGGCCGGGCTCATTAGCTTATCAATCTGGTGTATTACTCCCTGTCACCTTCTTCCAGAAGTTTTCTCCAGGTTGTCCTTTAGAAGAGATTCTTGCATTGAACATGTGAACCACCCCTCATACATTCATCTCACATTACCTTCATTGGGTGGCCATTTCTTCCTCGTCTGAGTATCTTCTTCTACCTGTCAAAATACTTTACATTTCTATTGGAGAAAAGGAGTCCTTATTAGTTCCCAGTTCATAGCTTCTGGGGTGGTGGATTATGGAGACTGCCTCCTGAATGTGCTCAATTCCATTCAGTTGAGACTAGGGTGGTAGTGTTCTGCAGGTGTAGATGGCATAGATCTCCATCTGAATCATACGCCATATCATGTGTAGATCCACCACAAAGCAGTTCACCCCCTGGTTAGGGTCACTCATCCTACTATTAACTGGATGTTGTTCTCACATAGTTGTATAAGAGCTGAACCAACCAACATAAGTCTTCACAGATATAGATAGGGATTCCTCATCATACCATGGTCATTTGGTTCTGCCCCTTGTGCTCCAACTCCATGCGCTAGAGTCCTGGAGGGTGATGTTGCATGGAGAATGTGTAGTTCCTCAATGAGGTTCAAATCCAGAGAATGATGTTGCACGGAGTAGAACTGGTCCAATTGTTCTTGGATTTGAGTGAACCACCACACTGGCACATCCCTTCCTACCATCATTCAGATGTCAGGTTCCTGAGTGGCTGGTGTTGGTTGTGAATTTGCACACACGTGCCCTGTTTAGTGGGATGGTATAAAATTTCTCCCTTTAGTCTACTAAACTTGAGGTGAAGACTGCATGGACCCTCCTCCTGCCACTGGTTGGACAATAAGTACCTGATGCTGTCTGGTTTTGAACTGGAGTTGACAGGTAAAGTCTGATGTATCCTAGCCATTCTACACCATGGGGCACATCTGTTTTAGCTTCCCCACCATTATTTCTGTGGTTGTGGGCTCTACATACATTCATATCTGGGGTTAGGCTTTATGGAGATTTCCATGGGATGTAGGGCTGAATCAACCATCTTTCCATCTGATGACAGATGTGCCCCTCATGATTTCCACCCAATTACAAGTGGTGCAGTCTCCCACTGGTGCTCCTCTCCCAACAGAGGTCACTCTCTATGGATGTTCTTTGGATGCTTTCATAGGAGACTCATTTATATCTCTCGTACCAGTCCCTCCACCTTTTCAATGAGGGATTCTAATTATTGAGATGAGGTAAGTTATCATATCAGAAGTTATTATTTTCCTACACTGACAATATATTTCCAATAGGTACTTATCTCTTCTCATACTTCCCACCCTTCCTCCCCACTACTGGTGCATATTTTCTGCCTAATCTCGAAGTAACTGTTAGGTGAAATCGAAAAGAGGGAGTAATCTGCATCAGGAAAGTATGTCACACTCCTGTTGGTAAAGGGTTGTCGCATGAAAATTTACATGCAAAGACACAGTAAACTATGTTGATCATAAAGTAGATGGGAGTTTCAAAGCGGGTGGCAAGTGAAACAATTTTGCATATAAAGGGTAGCACTGAATGAGAAAAGCTATTATGTGAATAGAGGTAAGTACCTATTAGAAATATATTGTCAGTGTATGAGAATAATAACTTTTATCTGTTATTTTCTCTATCCAACTCTATACCCATTTGCTCAGTGTGTCCAGCCTCATAATCACCATTAAAAATTAGGAAATGAATACAAGTAATCTTTTTTCCCTGAATTACTGCAAATTGTTTATCTTAAATCACAATTGTTTATCTTAAATAGCTTAAAGCATGTCATAGTATGCATCTATTTATATTTAATTTCATTGTTTTATTGACATTTCAACCACATGTAACTAATAATCTCACCATACAATTGTAAATCACACTACCATATAGAATTGTGTAATGAATGAGTTACTCACAAGCATACTTTGTGTTTGTTTGTTTTGAATTTCGCGCAAAGCAACACAAGGGCTATCTGCACTAGCCGTCCCAAATTTAGCAGGGTAAGACTAGAGGGAAGGCTGCTAGTCATCACCACCCACCGCCAACTCTTGGACTATTCTTTTACCAACGAATAGTGGGACTAAAAGGGCGAGCATGTTTGGCATACTTTGTGACAAATTTTTATTATTTTTTCTTTATTTTACCTAATCTAACAAGTTTCTAATTTTTACAATTTAGTTACTTTTATAATAATAAATAAAGAATACGCATGAAAAACAAGAGACATAGTACTTACCCGGGTCTTCTTTTTTTGCTTTCAACTGTTAATGAAATTTAAGCCTACTTTTGTTTTTTCCATACTAATGGTATTACTACACTAAATAATTTCTTATTCAATTAAATAATGCACCTAAAAAATACAGAATGTTCTATAACTATCATAATTTTTCCAGCTTTCTAACTATGTCATAACAGCCAATAAAAATTCAGCTAAACTCATCTATGCATTACCAAGGGAAATAAAGTTTGAACTGGAAGCAAAATAGAAAAATCTCTGCACTGAAAAATAATGCAATATAGCATGCCATTTGATAGACTAAAACATAAGCTTTCTATTAGTTATAAATAATATAGTATTAAACATCAGAGAGAGCTAATGGCAATTTGTGAAATAGAGGATGTGACAGATAGATGTGGCAAGAGGAGTCTGATTTTCTAGTTTATGATTTCATAAACAAATAAGATTAAAGGTTACAAAAATTTTGCTTTGCCTGAGCAATAACTATTATAATAAGTAATTTATGTTAAATTCTGTACTTCTCAGAGGGAGTGTTGAATAAAATAGAAAAAAGAGAAGACTTAGAGAACAAATGTCACAATTCTAATACTAGGAGAGATTGAGAATTTTTTTAATATTTCCTTATAAAATTAAAACTTAAACCTTATATAATATCAAACTTTGATTAATTAATTTATTCATTTATTTGTATACAATGATAATACAGTACTTTAATTAAATTTTGAATGTAACTCTATTAAATGTTGTAACATGCACACTTTGACCTACCTGTTGCGAAAGAGTTACGCAGACATGAACCCAATCCAAAACGTATGCTTCAAACAAAAATACAGAACTGTACTTTACAGTAAATGACTTTCTGTTCTACTTTCCTTTTTTTTTTAGCACTTTACTGAATTTGTTGTAGTACTTACTTGATCTTCATTTACCTGATTTTGATTACTTTTGGGTCTTTTAACTTTCATACTTAACTTTATGTTTTATTGAGGCATCCTATCAGAATTATATTCTAAAACTACACACTATCATTCAATGTAAATACTCTTATTACTTGATAAACTAAAGAAAATACATAGATGTATGTTTAGAAGATTTCATCTCGATTCTCTAAAATACTAACCCAGTTTTTGGTTCATTTTGTATGTCACTAAGATTTTCTTTTCCAGCCAGGTTTTTCGAAAGAGGTGTATTTAATACAGGTAAAGGTGGAATGGGAGTAACTTTCAGCTCTGTGGCTATGGTTATCATTTCTAAATCACAAGTACATCTAGCCCCTACGACAGAGCAATGCAACCTGAGCTGTACAAATCGGTTCAAATTCACAGGATTGTTACTTTTATATGTCTGGTACATATTCTGAAAAATAAAGCAAAAATAATTAAAAAACACAAAAACAGAAGCACTATATTTCTTTTACCTACTGGTTGTTTTCTTTTACAGAATTAAATCAGCTTATCACTAGCAAGTAAAATAAAGTATGACCTCACCCAGCTGTGAAAACAATTTTTTTTTCAATCAACACTGGATATCTTTCTACATTTTACAATACTACAATTTTATCTTATATCCAGAAAGGATAATTTTTTTCTTTAAATAAGATACATCTAAATTTGTAAAGTATTCATAATAATAAAATCCTTTCTTCAACTATCACACACATGTATGCTAATTTTATAAAAATAATTTAAGTTATTTAATCATGCCTAAAAAGCACATGAAATGTTTATTTTTTACCTCCTATTCTCATTTCTTTCTTTTTATTTTCTTAAATTTACTATTGGTTTTATCTAACAAATTCCTTCATTGCTTAGGGTTTCTTTTTACAACCCTACACAAGCTTACTTCCACTCCACACACACACATGAACATTAATATTTTGTAATTATATCTGCCAGTGACCTAATCCAACAGGAAATAACAAATAAGATATTTTTCACTTTACTGTATTTGTCAGTGAACAAGACAATATTTTTTTAAAATTAGGCATTGTGTTAGGAGTCCCCTAATCTTGTACACGGGTTCAAAGATAATAGTTCCAGCAAGAACTCTCCAGTTAATAGCATATTTAACCAAAAACTACACTGTTCCTTTTACTTTTGTTTGCTTTTTTCAGTAAGTGCATTGGCATCATGCCACCAACTGCATTACAATAACATATTTATAATCGTATCATTTGTCTCAATTCTTCGAAACTAGAAGTTATTCATCTCACATGCTAGTTACAATTAATCAAGATATTTTTGATTTGAAATATATTGATCTCATCCATCATACTAAAATATTGTTAATATTATATAAAAAAAGTTAGTTTCTATAACATATGCTAATTTTGTAAACCTGTTTTTATAGTGTCACTATATCTTAAGGTTTAGTATTTCTTTGCAATAGAAAAGGAGTTCAGTTGTGATGAAACTTTGTAAAACTGTTTATTATATGTGACTTAAGTTATGCCACACTGAGCCGTCTGTAGCAATCGAGGAGCATACAAAACACACTTGTGGTTGTACTGATTACCCCAGAGTGCAGGTTAACACAGTTTAAAAATAATTTCTAAGAATTTCTTTAAAAAAATAATACATTGGATTTGCTTAATAATATATCTCATCCTATACACCAAGCCTCAAAGAACTATGTTTAATTTGCTCAAAAAATTCATGGACATCTTATACACTGGCAAATACAGTAATTATTTTTTGTAAAATTAAAAAATAAAACTAGTTGTTTTAGTTGATACATGCTAGTTCAATGTTATACCACTTCATAAACAAATGATTTTGATTGTGTATTTTTCAACACACCAGCCAGAATGAATTTTTGATCAATCTAGCTAGTACATATAAACTTTATCATGTTATAATTTAAAGAAGTTTGAAAATAAAAGTAACAGTAACACTTTCAAAAAATAAAGAGACTGAAAACGAATGATTTTTTTATACAAACTAAACTTAATATTGTAGTTTAAAATTATTATGAAGAGAATATTAGGAATTACAAAAGTGCAGGAACAATATAATGCATGAGTTAGGAGAAACTGTATGCAATTTAGTTTTTTTCTATTCTTATCGTGGTTCTTACACTTATAAAGATAAGAAAATCAAGGATCAGCTGCCAGATTCTAAAGACCTAACTGAGGAATACCACTGTTTTGGCCATTATCAATTCTAATACTAATTTCAGATGAGTCAATACAATGAAGGATAAAATAAAGCTTACATCCAGTGATGATTTGAACATTTTAGCTGCATGCCTAACCAGTACACTTTGCAATTCCTCATTGTTTCAAACAAGCATTAAGAAAATTCAAAAAAAAAAAGGATATTATAGTAATTAAATCTGACAAACCAAACTATCATCATGAATAAATCTATTTATAATGAAAAACTAAACAACTTATTGTAGGATGAAAACACGAAAAACTCAGGACTAATTTATTGCCCAGGAAAGCATCTGATTTCAACAAATCTGATGCTGGAAATTTTTATCTGGTTATCCAGATCTTTCAAAAATCTTTAAACTGATCAATCTTTCTCTGCCATATATGTACAGAAACCTAAAACCCACAAAGATGACTACCCTCTCAGACCTATAATTCCCAATGTAGGATCAGTTACTTATAAGCTATCCAAATGGCTAGCATAACACCTATCTCCTGCTCTAGGAAAGTACTCATTGTCACACTTTCTGAATAGTATAGATTTTGCCAATAAAATGAAAAACTAACATAAATGAAGGAAAAATGGTCAGTTTTGATGTTGATTCTTTGTTCACAAATGTATCAGTTGATGAAACATTAAACTTCCTTAAAAAAAAATTATCTGAATTTAACATTCCTCTTCCTATACCAGTTCAAACTTTCATTTCCTTTTTGGAAGTAAGTGTTGATGATAATGTATTTACATGCATGGAACAATATTACAGACATAAATATGGAATGCCTATGGAAAACCCTTTATCCCCAGTTTTATGTAACATTTTTATGGAGTATCTTGAAAGTGAATTACTTTCTAGAGTGGATCCAAATTCCAAGAAAATCCCTTGGTTCCGATACGTTGATGACATATTTTTGGCTTGGCCAAATAACAGAAATGAGTTTAAAGCCTTTTTACAGATGATAAACAATCTTCACAGTACTGTCAAGTATAACGTGAAATGGAAAACGAATAATTCATACCCATTTTAAGACATTCTCATAACTAGAGAAATAACAGGGCCTTCCTTCTTAACCTATAGAAAACCCTTTAAGCTATTTTCACTTTTCTCGTGCCACCATAATATAGTTAAAACATCTATTATGACTTCCATGTTTCTAAGAGTCTTCAGAATATGTCATCATACAACCCTTGATGAAGGAATCAAAAACATTTATACAATCTTCAAATGGCTACAATATCCTATGGGTTTTATCAAAAATACCTATCATAAGACAAGGAAGACATTTTATAGGAACAATAGCCAACAAACAGCATCAACTACATACGAAAATAAGAAGAAATTACTTACCATCAACTACAGTTCTAATATTGTGGCTCTAGAGAAATGTCTCAAAAACAACAATTTCAAAGTTGTTTATGAATATTCCAACACCATTAAGAACTTCCTACCTTCATACATGTCTACAAAGCATAATAAAGAACAAGGAGTCTATGTAGTCCCATCAGTCTTGTGACAAAGTTTATGTTGGCGAAATGGGTAGAAATTTATATACAAGTCTCATAAAACATAAAAAGGAAGTTAAAAATGATCAAACAAATAATGCTATTTTTCTTCATGTGAGAAATCTTGATCATATAATTAACTGTCAATCTGCCAAAATGATACATAAAACTAGAAATTATGTCCAAAGAAGACTTGTAGAAAGTTTGTTAATTCAAAAATTGTCAAACTTTGAGATTTCAAAAGATCACTAAAAACTGAACTCCTTACTAACATCATATGCCCTCAAGGGACTTGGAACAACCATTATAAAATAAACTGTATGTGTTTCTCTCATAAAGCAGTTGGATTGAAGAGGACAAGTGAAAGTGTTGAAACTTCATGTTCCAACAATAGTTGATGTAAACTACATTTTATTTTATATTACTCTACATAGTATTGTGTATTTACTTCTAGCATTGCAAGTCCGTAGACATACTGCTGTGCAACTGGGGGGCAGTTTTGTAAGTACTCAATGGAACCATTTTCATATATGAGAACATGTAAAAATAACATTTGGTAGGTCTCTATTGTAAAAAACAAAAGCTTACATATAATTATTTACTATCACTGCAGGTTATGATCAAACAGAAACCTAAAATTTTATAATTAAAAGAATATTGAAATATATATATATATATCTGTGTACTAAATCTTATTAAACATGGTCTTAGTTTACTTTCATGTTATGTAAGGAAAGGTGTGCAATTTGTATTACAAGTAGGGTTCCTTTAATATTTCATCCATTGACTAGTCAATTATCTGACAATTTCACATATAATCAGGCTGTGTGTTTTAGAAGAAATCCATATTTCATAAATACTTAATTTTAATAAAATGTCAGAAAATTATCAGAAAACACTTAATTGGGAACCAGGACTTTGCAGATTAACATTATAATTGCACAACATCTCCTGCATGATCTGAAAGCCAAAAGTACTATAATAAATATTAAACACAGATTATGATATTTATGATAACATGCAAATAAGTAATAACATAAAGTATTAAACAAACAAAATAAATCTGAATTTTCCAAGTGACTAAAATAATAATAAGTTTCATGGTTGAAACTAACTGTTTTGGCTAAAGAGATGTTTACCAGTTGTTTTATGGTTGCCAGACTGGAAGAAAAAAATGTTCACTAGGTTTGTATGCTCTTCAGATGTAAAAAAAACCAAAAAACAATGAGCTACCAGAAAAGGCTTATCAATCAATTACTATAATGTAGTTTATTCAATAAATTTTATGCTTGCATCGAGCTTCTTGTTTTAACAAATAATTTTGATCATTGTTTAGAACCAGTCTAAATATTCATAATCATGTCTGGATTATCAACTGGCAAAAAAATGCCAATGTCCAGTGATGATAAATGGCTAAACGCGAGAGCTCACAGGCTTTCTGACAGCAAGCCACAGATAATTTTAAGAAATTATTCCCCAAAGGAATTACATAAACAATATTGAAAAATAATTTGAAAATCCTGAACTTTTGCAATCATTTCAGATACTAACTGTTTGACTACAACCTTCTGGTAAAATTCAAACTAAAAAAACAAAATAAAAGCAAATTTCCACTGTCAATATATGGTTGTATGATTAAATTTCCTATTCATGTTTTCCTATATCTTGAAAATATTTCTACATTAAAATATTAAGCCTTGAACTTCAGGTACCTATATGTGTGTGATTTTTTGATGGTTAGATTAATAATAGTCACGTGTCACATATGTACTTCAGTACAGGAGGATTTTATAAATCACTTAACAATTTTCAAGGCCTTTTTCCAGGTAATTTCAAGGGTTTTAACGACCCATAAAAACCCTGCTACAAGTATTATATCAGACTACTACTTTACTAGCTTTAATTTAATATTCACATATCCATCCAAAGTCTAGTTTGCATTTCAAGAAAGTACAACATCTCAATAGTTTCAGTTATGAGCTACTGACATAATCACTTGCTTTGATATTACTTAACAAAGGAAAATATATATTTGTACTTTGATAGCTGGGATACAAGAAGTGTCTAACAGTATTTGCTACATCTCAGTAAAAAACACTACACAATGTACAGCACTGTAGTAACAAATGATTTATAAGAACATCAAAAGTAAATCTTGTTGCAGCTATATATAAAGTATGTGTGCCACATTGATTTCAATAGTTAGTTTCAATATTTCTTTTGTGATATAGTGAAGTCAAATTATAAAAGCAATCAAAAAGTTATACAATACTAGATAACAAATAGGAAGGTACAGGCATGTTTTATTCATAAGTTATTCAAAAGGGTGACTACACTACAGGTAGTTTTCTGAACACATAGGAGGTATCAAACTTACTTACAGAAACAGAAATTCCATTTGTGCTGGTAATTAATAATTATAGTATCTATAACTCATTGAAAAAAAAAAAATTTAGAAAAGTGAACATTTTCTAAAAAGGGAATTTTTCTGAGAAGTACTGCATGGGAAAAGTGTTCAGATTGTGCTAATATAAACTAATGTTTTTATATATTAAAAGTGATACCCTTTATTGAAATAATAAGTTGTTTTTTAAGAACTCCATACATTTAGTACTATATTTACAAATTACATTAATAAAGATATAATGGGACCCTGAAGTACAATCCTAGTGAAAGTCATGTTTTTTTTTGTGAGGAGAGTACTTTTATTTAAAAGTGTGTTCTGTAATAAAGGAATGGTTGTTGCACATACTGTAGTTATTTTTCTAATTGTCTGAAGCTTGAATACCCCAAAGTGTGAAATTTGTTTTTGGTGCCATTCGATAGATGGCGCCACACTGTATTTATTATTTTGGTAACATACATAGATAGATAGATATATACATGCTACATCCATTATAGTAAGATAATGATTAACATGGATGTAACGTTTTCTTTTACAGTATTAAAATTGTTCCATAAAAAGGATTATGACACCTATGATGAACAACATTATTTACTTATATCATAAACTTAACTTATCAATTTCAATATCCTTTGCAAAGCCAACACGGATCTGGAATTAATGATTAAAGAATCCCTCCACATCAAACAGCATTCTCCAACCCTGAATAACATGCAATCTTCATTTAAATTGCACAGCATTTTTGTTGTTACTCCTTTACTTTCAGTGTATTTTAGTTTTGGTTAAAATATCAGTAATGTAGAAACACATTTTATTAATTTACTTAGGATTTATGTAAATTCTTTATATTTTGCTTTAGATACTAAGGATGGAATCTGTAGAGTTCCAAAATAGATATTTGAATACCTTGCTGTTCATCATTAGTGTCATAATCCTTTTTTATTGCTAAACTTAATTTTCCTTTAAACACATTGATTGCTAAAATTGTTCAATAACCATTTATTTTAAACTACACTTAACAGTGATCATGAAATGATGGTTTATATTAGTTAAATAAGTTAATTAATAAATAATTTTTCATTAGAATTCAAAATTACAGCAGACTGGAAGTTACAAACAAAATTAAAATCAATGCAGCTTTTGAAATAGTTTCTTAGTGGTTGAAACCTTAGGAGGGAAATTTTGCACTTAAAAAAAAAGTATATATTTTTTTAATGAAGCTTAGAGTACTAGCTACATATTAGTGTATTAAAAAGTACAAGTATTCCGGTGATACTGGTTGGAATTATAAACCATTAAATGTTAGATTTTTTTTTATAACTAGAAAAGAATACATATCATTATCCAGTTAACTTTTCCAAACTTTTGTGCACATACTTAAGAACTTAGTTAATGCTTTGTGAGAAAAATGTCAATAATTGTAAACTGACATTAATTATCACCTCATATTAAGGTTACATATCACAGTACCCATTTCATAGTGCTTATACTTGCTTAGCTATGCTTCTGTGAAAAGGAGTGGTAAGGATCTGCAATCTAAGAACTTTTATCTGACTTTACAACGTGGTTTAGACACAATGTTTTCAGTCTTCATTGTTTGCAGAAGTCTCTTACCTTTCTTCTAGCTACATCAGACCAATAAGTTATTCTACAGCTTAGTAGCCAACTAATATTGAAGTAAAACCCAGCACATGTTGCCACCACTGTCCATTTTGTTCTCACAAACAAATATTTTCAACCTTCGTGTTATTACAGTACATAGTTCATATCTGTTAACTCAAGATTTATTTGTGAACATATTTTAGATTATTCAAGCATATGTTAATAATTTTCTTTTATGTATAAATTAAGTTTTTATATAAAAAAAACACCTTCATTTTGCATAATGTAGTTTACATGCATATACTTACCCCATCACTACTCTGTTTAGGTGATAGCAAACAATAAGTTATATAATATATCATAATAAGTGTGTGTGTGTGTGTGTGTGTGTGTGTGTAAAAACAAAAAGTTAAGACTAAATAACTCTCATAAATAATTTATTTTAACAGCTTTTGAATTTCTAGACATAAATAAACTAATCTTCAAAAGCTACATTATGCAATTGATCTTAAGAAAATGTTTAGTGTAACAGAAAAATGAACCTCACATCACAAATATTGCTGTTGGTAAATTTAAAACACCCCATGTACACTAAGGAAAAGTTTCACTCATAGTTAAATAATCAACTGTAGCATTAGATAGGAAAGTTGAATGTTTAAATAACTTAATATGAATGCACCATTTCTCCTACAATTCAGCCACCTTCCAATCACAATCTTATTTTCTTACATATTTATCAAATACTACATAAGCCTTTTGAAAAAGATCCTAAGATTTATACAATATGGTTAATCAGAATTAAACTAATTTATATAAGTTATTTCTTTGTGGTAATATGATATGGCATTGTTTTTGGTTTCAAGTTTATCCAACAAGTGTGGCCATGTAGTAACTGTGTAATTATTTTTTTTCAGAAATTGAAACTAGGATTTTTCTGAATAAGCTCAGTCTAGAATATTTTACAGTTATACAACAGTTCATAATAAGATCAATAAAATAAATTTCTGGTTAGGTGAGAATTCACTGAATCAGAATGATATAAGGAGAGTTTAACAACTTTTTTCTTGCAGAGCTAGTGAATACAGTGTTTTAGATATTGACAACAAGCCACAATGGATAAGCTACTACACATGGAACTTGGATAGACTCAGTTAAAATTACAAGTGTTGAGAAAGATTGTCTGTTTTTGATATTCAAGTAAGTGTAATGTTAGTGCATTGCTGTGTCGAATTTAGGAATGAAAAAGTAAGTGATTATACAATAACTGTTGTTTAATTTCAGTTAAAAAAAAAAATTGGTTTTTGGTTACAATAGTAATTACTATAATTGGAATGCCCTATTCTTTATACAATACATTCATTCTACAAACACATTTGTTTTTGTTTTTTACAAAACTAAGAGCAGATGTATATTAAAATAAATCATTTTTATACAAAAATGAAAAGCAAAGCAAGTTAATATTTTAAATAAGGTTTTAAATCTACATTATAAATAATTGTGGTTTGTATATATAAACCATTACTCACCTTTAAGCCTTTTATCCAATCATTAACACTAGTATCTTCAGTACAACTTTCTCCATTATTCATCTAATGGAAAATTAAAAATGAAGAAATAAATTAAAGCAAGCAAGATACACATTTGTTTACTTTTCTATACAAGGTTTTTGAAAATGTGAATATATTTAAGTTCTTAAATCTCAAACCTATCTCTTTAAAGATCATACACAAAACATCTTTGCTCTTTTAAAAGATATGTACTACAGTTAAAGATTAAAGTATGCAAATGTACCAAATTTATACAAGATCTGGTACAGATATGTTTTAAGAGTGCTGAAAAATATTGTGCTGGTAAAGTAAATAATACAAAAACATATAAAAATTTAACAATGCTATAGGATCCTTTTTTTATAAAAATGTCTCCACCAGTTGTAATAAGCCAAAATTCACAGAAGTAGCAGATATAGCTGATCAAGCCTAACTTTTGAATAAATTTTACTTGTCAATAAAGAGAAGAAATAGTAATTTGGGTAGTAGAAGACATGCATTACATTACATTCTACATAATTAACCTTTAATGTTTACCTGCTGCATACTTTCTCCTCTATTTGATGACTACAGAAAGTTCTAATCAAATACCTGGGATATCCAACACTTATCAAGTTATTGCAGCTTAAAATGAATTGAATTTTAACAAAGCTAGTGTTAATACCCTAGTATATTTAAGTTAGCTAAGTTGTGGATGTTTGATATTAAAATAAAATACAAACACTCATAAATCATTACACATTCTCACTTTCCTCACAGTATATTATTATGCTATTCTCAAGTTCACTGATTTCTCATGAAGTAATTGGGTGGGAACTGCAGAATAGCAGGAAGCTTTCCTGAAATTATGCTGAGTAAATATCTGAATTCTCTGACCTTGAAGAAACGAAAGAGACTAGACATAAGTTAAACACATCGAAACAATCTTTATTCACACAAACAACAATCTAAGGCAAAAACAAGTGTATTATGTGGCAACTTTACCGGAGAGCTCTCTAAATCTTATATCCATTAAATTTGTCTCCAAAATCATTATTGCCATAATCTATACTGACAAACCACGGCATTATATATTAATAAAAAAAAACAATTCCATTCTCCTCAGAATAAAAGTACTACCCATATCAATAATAGTCAATCTCACTGCAAAATAAGGGATGTTATATCATTTGGGAATTAACTGACTTACCAGTGGAATAAATCACAGTCTATTTCTATACAACATTTTATACATTACAGCAGTCTTCCTCTGGAGAAAGCTCATGTGACACCTTGTTCCTTGATTAACTAGGACAAGAGGAACTTAGTGGCACCCATAACCCTATGATTACAGACACCCCTGTATTGTGCATGTCACAAGATTTTACTTTACTACATTCCAACCTTAATTAAGCAATCCTACTATCAAGGTATACCAATCCAAAGTATTATATTATCTATGTTTTAATTCCTTTATTTCAAAAGAAAACTTAAAAGAAAAATTCTTAAGCTTCAGTTTGATACACAACTTCAAAAATTTAACTTTCAGACTTTGCAACTTCAGTACAACTTAACAT
This sequence comes from Limulus polyphemus, assembly GCF_000517525.1. Lineage (NCBI taxonomy): Eukaryota > Metazoa > Arthropoda > Merostomata > Xiphosura > Limulidae > Limulus > Limulus polyphemus. The sequence continues at coordinate 22,474 of NW_013670483.1, read as the reverse complement.
ATACTAAATCTTCTATATATATATATATATATATATAG
>NW_013670483.1:0-21459 GCF_000517525.1 Limulus polyphemus | reverse complement strand
AACTAACTAACTAACTTAAACTTTAACTTACTACGTACGTTACGTACTACTAACTAACTAACTAACTAATATAACTAACTACTACTATATATATATATATATATATATAGAAAAAAATTAGCTTAATTGCTCTATTTACATATTCCTATTTCAAGCTTCTTAGGGCACATTTGGAGAAAAGAGACATAAATTTCTCTGAACTTTTGACAGATGCCATACCTACTTTCTACACACACAGTTGTGACTTCTCAGCCAATTATACTTAGTTGAGCTAGATGTTTATAACACATTTTAAAATATGGTACTCCTAACAGTTATTTTAAAATTGACACAAAGAATTCCATAGAGAACTAGTCAAACCACTCTTAGCATTGTTGCTGCTTTTGTCCTTGCCACGTTAGCATTTTTTCTTATCTATAAATATGTTAATTAGATAGACAGTTGTATTGTATTTATGTTTTAGTTTTATATTTTACCTAATTATGTGTTATTTATGTTTTAAGATGCATATTTGAAAGGATTAATAATTTTTTAAAATTGAAAATATCTTCTCCTCAGTTCATGAGGGCTAGCATGTGTGCCATTCTAACAATGACTAAAATGTTTCAGCCCGTGATACTGTAATATTGGCTGGGGATGCCCATGGACATGTGTTGCGATGAAAAATAACAATGATAAAGGAAAATAAAACAATAAAAAGAAATTATATGTGAAAGTTAAAATTTTCTTACACTGAAAATGTATTTCAGATAGGTAATTACCTCCACCAAAAAATATCTGCGATCAGTGCATCAGCCTATATACCTCATATATTTCGTGCCATTTCTGAACATGTACATATCATGTGACTACTCTCCACCAACAGTACTGCACCACCTATATTGGCACAGCTAGCTCCTGCTGCTATTCCCACTCAATCCTAACTTTCAAGAACTAGCAGACACCAAAAGGAGAACACCAGCAGAAGGGAGGTAAGTATCTATCGGAAATACATTTACAGTGTAAGAAGAATGTTAACTTCTGATATGGTCTTACCTCTTTCACATAAAGCTAGAATTCCACATTGCAGAGGTGGAGAAGCCAGTACAGGTGCACAAATATCAAACCAAGTGGAAAGTAACCACCCAGAATGAACTGGTGTGCTCACCTGTGGGGTTGCATTACTTCTGGAACAGGTATGCTCTTCACCCAGGAGGTAGGAAATGAATCCAAAATGGGCAGAAAAAGGTGCAAGCTATAGTAACATAGAAATGGAATGAGCTATGTACATTCTCAACCTCAATAGGGACTGGTGCGGTTCCATAACTCGTCTTCGGCATTAGGAGATTTAGGATGAAAAAAACTTGTAACAACAACATTGTGGCTAGGTCATGTGGACCATGTTATTCATACCAAACAACCCCAACTCTAAGTAAACAGTGTCATACATCAAACAACCAGAATTACAATGAGGAATTGAGCTTTCAGTCATAACTGTACAAACTCTCAAAACCACTGTAGGAGCAAGAATTACAATAAACCGAATCCAGCATTATGGGGTCATGGCATTGCCTTGACTCAACCGTAAGAACAGGATAAAGCTGTAACCAGTATTACATGCAAATTCATAACTCACTCAACCGTAAATGCAGGGCAGAGACTTCCTGTATCCAGAATTATGAGAAGGGCATGGAACAATTGCCCAACCACAGGGACAGAGCACAGATGTTCTGTTGCCAGTATTAAGAGGCAGACAAAGTCTCCCAAACTCAACTTTAGAATCAGAGAAAGAACCTTCTGCAACCAGAATTAATGAGAATGAATCTACTGCACTCCACTGTAGGAACAGTGCATTGTCATCCTGAACCCTGCATTATGAGGAGGATCTCACATAGGCCTTGTCCTACTCGAACCAATTAATTTATTATTCTGTCTATCTGGAAAAAAGCATCCAGAGTAAATAGAAAGAGCTTTGCTTTCTTCTCACTGAGTGGATAATAATGAGTATGCATTATAAAATAAATTTCTAAACTTACTCAAGAGGAAGCCTCCATGGTCCACTACCCCAGCGACTGGAAATTGAAAGTAGTAAGGACACCCATGCTCCAATAGAAGAAAAAAAAAGGGGGGAGTGTGTGTGTGTTGGGGAGTCTGGAGGAATGTCACACTGGAGACAGTACAATGGGCATCTGCAATTCCTTATTTTGAAAAGCAGACCTACTCCGACTTATTCAATCAAAGTATTGGCAGGAATGGACAGAAACCCCCTTCTGCTTTACTTATGAAGTCATCAAGTGATGGTCCACAATAAATAGTGACTGATATCTAGTATATAACCACACACACACACCACTGTGGTGTTACGGAAACACCTCATCTCTACAGTGAGTATTATATAGCAACTCTAAACTAGAGAGGGTTTGAGGCAAAGCATACTTGACCAGACAACACCCACCACATAGTGGAATCCCATTATCAGCAGTTAAAACTAGGATTTCTGAAATAGAAACATAAATGAAATGAAGTGACAAGACTTACCCCAGTCAAAGGTGAACTAATGTGTGTAGAATTGCTATAGGAGGGAGACAATATCCATGAGAGGAAGATACAGCCAGATCATACAGATAATGAGTGACCAAGGTATTGGAAGTAGTCCACATTCAGCCTGAATGATCTCTTCCAAAGGAAGCCAAGGACATAGTGATGCGATAAATCTGATGAAAAGAAACGTGACCTTCTACGGATAAATCCAAATACGTCAGCCTAATAAGTTCACAAACCCAACCAGCAAGTTTGACAGGGAACAGATCACGAAAAACGAAAGGGTTCCAGGGAATAAAATGTGAAAAATATAAACTTTGAAAGGAGGCAATATGTTCACATATTACCTTAAGTCATGAACTGGATAAAGAAGGCGAACAGGATTCAGGGACAGAAGGTAGCGGAACATGAAGACAAAGGTTGAAATGGAGGATGAGAAAGGGCATAAAGGACCACACTGAGATCCCAATAGGCAATTCAAAGGAACAGAAAAGGAGGGAAAGACAAAACTCAATGAAACCTAGAGAAATGAAACAGAAGATAGTAGACAAGGCTGCCCAATAGCTAGACACGGATAAAGTGGACAAGCCTTTGTCAAACAACTGGGTGAGGAAGAGGGAAAGATGAGGAACGGAAGGGTGGGAAGGACTGAAATCACGGTGAAGACACCAAAGTCGGAAGGTATACCATCATCCATGGTAAATGAACATGGAAGAAGGTCTAATGAATCTGGAAAGATGCACCATGTGGAGTCAGTCCCTGGGCTGAAACAATGAACCTGACAAAAGACATGCACTTGCATGAAGACAGAGAATGGTGGAACAAGGGACCACTCGAGGAGGAGAATCTTGTTGGGAGAAGATAAATGATCCACCAACAGATTCAGGGAGACAGGAAAAAGGCAAGCTAAGACCACAATCTGGTGACTGTGGGTCCAGAAAGGAGATCCAAGACCTGAAATTGGTACCCCCTGGTTCAGTGATATAAGTAACCACTGTAGAGATGTTGGAATGTACCATAACCACCCCCCACCGTTGGAGACAAAGGAAGTGGGATAAAGCTTGAAGAACTACGAAAGACTCAAGAAAGGTGAAATGGAAAGAAGACTCCTTGATCAACCATAAACCAGAAATCTCCCAGGAGTCCAGATAAGAACCCCAATCCTCTAAAGATGAGTATGTGAAAAAATGTAAATCTGGAAGAGGTGGAGTAAGCAGCATTCCTGCCATGGTCTGTATTCTGTCTAACCACTAAGCCAGGTATCCGAAGAGAAGTTCCACTGATCAAAGAGTATCCATGAAAGAGACTCATAGGAGCCTGACCCATGGGAATTAAGAGATTCGAAGGAAGCTCATATCCCCAAAGAGATAGAATATCTTGAACCTTAACAAAACGTGAGAGACAAGTAAATTGCTCACTCCAAATCCAAAGACAAAAAGAAGGAAACAGAACTCATCTGGTCTGGAATTATGAACACTCATACTCTCTCATCAACCATGTGGGTAAGGTACATCCCACTTGGCCCCATAATTATGGGGAGGATGTGGAACAACTGTGCTCAACTGAGAACCCAGGATAGAATCACTCCACTTTCAGAATTCCGAGGAGACAGTGGACCCTCTTCTATGAACAATGTACTAAACCAACATTGATCAAAAAGAAGAGCCATGCACACCCCAACCGGATAGCCGAGTGTCAAATCTGAATGAGTATTGTGTGTAGGCTAGTGCCACTTCTACCAACATATGGGAAAAAACATCCAATGACCCAGGTAGGAGGGCCCCCAAAAAGAAGGGCCATGCACACCCCAACCAGATAGCTTAGTGTCAATTCTGAACCAATATTATGTGTAGGCTGGTGCCACTTCTACCAACATCTGGGAAAAAAAAACATCAAGTTGTAGCAGCCAATCCGGTGTTATCAACAGGATCTGACAATGGTTTGGAACAAATCATATTTAGTACCCTGGGTAACATATAAAGTCGAGAGAAGGCCTAGAGTTGTAATCCCATCCTGTCCTGATGAAATGGATCCATTGCCAAAGCCCAAAGGTGAGTTACAGGAGACCAAATTGCCAGTAGTTGGGTGATCCAATGAGAGGCCAACTATCAATCAGAGTTGCAAAATTAGAGCCAATCCAACAGAACCTTGTGATGCAGCATCTATTCTGTTGGGAGAATCATTTTGGATTGAAACAATGGATCTGCTACCACAGGCATCACCCGTGGAACATGGCAAGCTAGTGCAGTGATAAGATAGGAATGGTCCCGTGAAAGGTGGTCCAAAATTTGGAAAAATGAGCCCTGGACCAAACATCTTCTCACAAGACACCACCATAGAAATGTCAGAGTGAAGTCTCAAAATTCTCTCCTTAATAAGCCCAAACCATGAGGCATTGCCTGTTGAAAAGCAAGTAGGACTAAAACATTGTGTAGGGAAGCCTCTTCATCCATGAATAGATCCTGGAATTCCTGACTGTTGGTATATGCACCCCATCTCTGAAGAAAGACATTCGTGAAGAGATGAAACTCTTTAGGTGGTGGTGGTGGATGAACCCATATCATAGTAGTGTCCCAACTTAACCCCTGGAGATTGAAGAATAATCCTGACTAAGGAAACTGGGGAATCCAGTGAATCAATGTTTATGACCTCTTGGTTGCATAAAGACCATTAAAAGGATCTCTTGTGCTCTCATCTCAAAGGCATGAGGCGAGTGCTTCCCACATTCTCAAAAGAGGAAGAACCATCCATGCAGTGGGAGATGGAGAGGTGAGTAATAATTGGGCAACCTATTCAATAGTGTTGAGCCAGATGGGAAACAGCTGAGCCCAACTGAGAGAAGAGATGAAAAATAAAAATACTCAGACTGACAACATATGGAATTGGAGCAAGAATAGAAGTCTCAGCTCTGAAAATGAAGCCTGCCTTGGTGTTCCTGACAGTAGAATCAGGATTTGATTGTCAGACAATTGATGAGATGATGTCAGCAGTAACCAGTCATCCATGAAATGGTGTGTGCACAGTTTGATTGAATGGACGTAATGAGAAAAAAAAACTCATATGATACAGCAGAATCCTTCGGAAGCCGATGCAAGTCCGAAGATAAAAACCTAGAGCTGCAGTACCTGACCCTTATGCACAACATAAGTGTAAGAATCAACAATATATGTGTGTATATAAACACTGGTGTATCCCTTATATTGTTGCGTAAGCTGAACTTTTGAGGAACTCTCCTTATGCCTATAAATATAACCAATGCACCGTGGAGCATGGAATATATTGATGATAACTGTAATATTCCACCCATGATACAGGAATTAAGTTTCAGGTGAAGAGCATTCCTGTTCTGGCTGTAGTGCAGTTCCTCCACTAGAGTGCCAATCTTCTATTGACACACTCATGATCTATGAAGAAGCTTTCTGTATGAATAATGCCCTCACCTCTCCACATTATCAATGTGGGATTCTAACTATAAGTGTCAGCAGAAGTATGTATGTATTGGAAGTTAACATTTTCCTAAATGGAAAACATATTTTTAATAAAACTTACCTCTGCCGACACTCTCCCGTTCTTCCTCCCCACTAAGAGCCAGTGTTAGAGACTGGTATTGAGTCAGTCTCGAAAAAGTGATAACATTATCTGAATGATGTACTTATATACACTACCAGAATAGAGGGTGCATTGACGTAGGAAGAGAGTGTCATGAGATAAATATTGTCAAGGACAATTGAGTGGGGGTATAAAAAATTGGAGCATGCAAGAAAAAAAAATTAAAAAACAGACCAATGCTTAGATGGGAAAAGGAAGAAACCCTGGCAGTCGAATAATATCTATAAGAGGAAGTGGAGGTAAATATGTTTTGGAATAATAACGAATGTGCTAACCAACTAAAATTACCTAGAAAACACATTAATCCTTTCCTCCTGGGTATCCTTTACTATGCATAACAGAAAGTTTTAGTGTTTTACATTCCAAATTTATTAAACTACTTTCTGTTTATGTTATATCTATTAGTATAGCATAAAATCTTAGCTAATAATCATTATTTTAATAGTATATAAGTTCCTAATTATACAATGCACTATTAAAGAACATCCTTAATTTCCCTTAATGTGACACTTGTAATATATTTTCTCTAGACATCTTGTCTTCTCTATTTTATCCACCACCCCTTGAAAAAGTAAGAATGTAAACATAAAATTACTCTATAGAAGCATCATTGGTCAAACAAACTATAATTGTTACAGAGCTATTGAATAGAAAATCAGACCCCTCCTACCACACCCACCTGTCACATCCTCTCTTTCAGGATTTTTTAATAGTTCTCTCTTATGTTTAATTATACATTACCTATAACCATAGAAAGTAAAGGTTTTCGTCTATCAAATGACGTATCATATAACATTGTGTTCTGAACAGATAATAGTCAATTTCACTCAGAGTACAAGCAACAAACGTATGAAAAACTTAATGACTAGCTTGGATGAATTTGTAAGGCTCCTGTTGCATAGTTAGAAAGCCAGAAAAATTTTGAAAGCTAGGGGAAATTGTTATTAGTCTATGTTCTTTGGTGCATTATTTAGTTAAATAAAAATTATTTAATGCCATTAGTATAAAACAGTAGGCTTAGATATCCTCAACAATTGACAGCAAAAAAAAGGAAGATTGTGTAAGTACTTTATTTCTTGTTTTCCATGTTTATTCTTTATTATAAAAGTAACTAAATGTAAAAATATGGATCTTTTTAGGTTAGTAAAGATTAGATTAGGTAAAACAAATAATAATAATATAATAAAAATGTTTCACAAGGCATGCATGCTAGTAACACATAGGTAATGTAATTCAATAGTGTAACGTGAGCTGCATGTGCCCTGAGTGACTTGCAACTAAACATAGTTAGACACAATTCAAAGGGCAATCAAAATGGCAATAAAACTTAATTATAAATATATGTATACTGTTACGAGATTAAAGCTACTTAGAATAAACGAATGTAATTTCATGTTATAATTTGAAGTCATTTTAGAAAGAAAATAAGGTAATTTAGGTGTATTTCAACTTCTTTTTGGTGGTTACAAGGTCGGTCAAATCAACCAATCCCATTTTGAGATAGGGTAAAAAAATAACAGATAAAAGATAAAGTTTTACGGAAAAGAATGTTTGAAATGTATTTAGGAGGTTTTAGGGATTACACAAAGCAAATTTGATATTTTTGAGATGAGGAAAAGTATTTTTAATCTTAATATGAAAATTACTTTGCAGACAGACTATTCAAAACAAATACTCGGTATATTCATAGACAAATCTTTATTTTAGTTTATTAAAAATACTTCACTAAAAATATAATTTTTTGTAAGTGAAAGACTTGTAATGTTAACAGAAAGACTGCCAAATTTTGTGATGATATACACACTATATTGAAAGTTAGAAGTATTAAATCTATAAAGACTTTAAATGAGTACAAAGAGGTCATATGGTAGGTCAAATCGACTGACCCCGTGTTGAGAGAGTTAATAATCGATATCTAAAGTTACCAGTCATTGATTTAACTTAGATGACAAAGTACACAATTAAATCTTACATTGATGAAAAAAAATATTCAAATAGAACAATGAATCATATGTTACTAGTAGTAAAGATATGTAAAGTACAAACTATCAAAACATACCTAGTTAAAGTACTTATAAATATGAAATGGACAAACCATTTAAATGTACCTAGTCCACAAAGTATGTAGTAATAACAGACGTGCAGACCAACAAAAATAACTTAGAAAAAGACATTAATAATCAATATCTAACTAATTATTCCTCTAATTTAAGATAGACGACAAAAGACTATTAAGTCCTATACTGACAAAAATGGGTATAAGAAGGCACATAGTTAACAATGACAAGAAAAAAAAATACTCTAATAGAATAACGACCTAGATAATAGCAAGAGTTAGTAATATGTTAGAGAAAACAGAAAATAAAATATAAACATATACTTTAAAACAACTTATGATATTCATTTAGAAGGTTCTAGAAGCTATGCAAATGAAATTTGATAGCCTTAAAATGGAAAAATGTATTTCTATACTTCACAGTAAAATCACCTTGGACTCAAACAAAGTCTGAATGCAAACAACAACAATAAATAACAAATTTTATTGGAACTACTTTATAAAAATAATCTCATTCTTAGTATACAAAATATTTGTAATCTTTAACAAAATCTTATCAATTTTTATAATACATTAAGAAAGCTAAGAGATATATTCATTGGGTACTGCCCTGTCTCCATAGGGTTAACTGACATTCTATATTAAGACTATATACACAATACATAGAGAAATTTAGAAAAAATGCATATTAACTAAGAAGGTAACAAATACATGGTATGCCTGCATACCACAATAACTCAAACAGGTTTTGTACATTTCATCTTCTCTTTACAAAAAAGATCTTTCAGCCTGTAATTTAGCCAATCAAGAGAAAGATGCATATGTTTGTTAATCCAGTCCTAATCATGTGCAATGCTCACAACTAAATAAAACAATGAGAAGACACAGACCATCAAACAGAAAGTGAGCAACAAGGATGAAAATCTAAATATTGTAAATGCATATCTGATGGTGAGCTATTAAATTAAACTGAACAAGATATAAGACTTAGAACAAATAATAGTCAGAGTTCTAGTAGTTCAAAGCTTAATATAGATATGGTCGATAAAAATTTTGAATTTCTACTTTACAGTTACCAATACAAAAAAAAATGTTTATTCTACAGTACCAAACAAAGAATCCTATGTTCTCCTGATCCTGTTCCCTCACACTTATCTTCCTCTAGTTTATCCATAGTGATGACAAGTCCCTCTCCTGTTTTTAAAAAATAAACATTTATCATCTCCAAGCTGACTTTAGTTAGCTAATATAATGAGGTACATATAAAATTTTTACCAAGTTTGTCAATACTTACAAAAAATAATATGCCCATTTTATGGCATTTCAAATGTTAAGATTTTCCTATACTGAAAATTTATTTCCAATAGATACCTGCACATAATAGCTTTTTTTCAATTTAAGCTGTCCTCTATATGCCCAATTTTCACTCACCACTAGCCTTGATGCTCTGACCTACTCTCATGTGTTTACATGTGGTGTAGCTGTACTATAATGTGCAAATGAACATGCAACAACCCTACACCAATAAAATTGTGACACACCCTCCTAGTGCAACTGACTCCCTCTATAGTGTAGAGCAGTATCATCACTTTGAAAAAAAGATGCACCAGAACTGGGTGAGAAGTGTGAGAATAGGTACGTATCTATCAGAAATACATTTTCAGTGTAAGAAAATGTTAACTTCCAATAGAATACCTTACCTCATCTCACTTAATAATTAGAATTTCACATTGTAACAGTGGAGGGACCGGTGCAAAAGTTACCTAGATGAGCTTTCTTAAATGACTTCCATTCAGGGGCAGATTGGTCCAATGGGTTACCAGGCCATTACTTTGAGAAATTCTTGTTTAGCCAGCATGCAGCTTGTGAAGAATTATTGGGTTGCTGTTAGTGATGTTGCCCAGGCTGGTCCTTTAATGCAAATCTGCCACTACTTCCATTCCACCATCCAAGTCAGGGCACATATGTGCAGACCCAGTACACAACTAACACCAGGCCAACTTGGAACCCTATATCTGGGTAAGGGTAGAAAGGGGGGTTGCAATGTGATGGGCCAACTCCTATTCAAAACCAGGTGGCTTTGGGAATTTTTCATCCATTCTGCAGTAGGAGGAAGGCCCCTACCAACCAGGTGTGAGGACTTATGTTGGTTGGTCCTACATCAATTCAACAACAGACCACTTGGGAACCAAAATTCGGGCACCAGTAGGATAGGGGAAAGCCAGCTAGAGGGGTGAACTGCATGTGGTGAATTCATCCAGTCCAAAACCTGGTGGCATCAGGTATTTGTATTCTCATCCACAGTAGGAGGAGAGTACTCACCATCTACTCCAACAGAACACCACTGTCCTACACTTAACTGAGTGGAGTTTGTTACACTCAGTAGGAAGCCTCTATGGTTCACCACCCCAGTGGCTAAAAACTGGTAAGTGGCAAGGACTTCCGTACTCCACTAGAAGGGGGGGGGGGGACAACATGGTGAAGAGTCTGGAGAAATATAACACTGTAAGCCAGTGAAATGAGTGACCACAAAAACCATATTTTGAAAAGCAGGCTGGTTTCAATTTATTCAACTCAGATCAGAGGGATGGGCAACAGTCCCAACCTATTTATGAAGTGAGATACCACGAGGTAACTTCTAGCAGTCTTGTGGACTAGTGGAACATCCCATCTCTTCAGTGAGCATTATAGGCCTTTAAGGTTGTATGGTGTGGATTTAAAGTTAAGTATACTTGTACAGGTACCACTTGCTACAGAGGAGGCTCCTAAGTTGTATAAAGGACCACTGTTAAAATAAGACATGAGCAAGTAAAAACTTACCTACAAAGCTGATATTGGGTATGAAGAATGACGATAGGTAGGAAGTGATAGCCAGAGGAGGAGGAGACAGCCAAATGATGCAGGTAGTGAGCAATAATTATGTGAGGCATCATCTACATTTCAACCTGCATGATTTTTTTCTAATAGACGACTGACATTGGCAGCCAGGGAAAAGGTGAGATGATGCATCTGGTGGGAGACTAGGAAAATGCAATATGAGTTCTTGGATAATGATGAATAAGCTGGCAAGTCCATATGGAAAGTGTGATAGGTGAAAGATCATGGGAAGAGGAAGTATTCCATGGCATAAAAAGGTAGGAATAGGATTCACAGAAGGAAACAGTGGGGGTAAAATAACAACATAGAGCACATACTGGAGAAAGAAGATCTGGACCAGAATGGGAATATGAATGAAAGATGGAGGGAAAGGAAATAAGAATAATGGTGATGTCCCCTTCACGCACTGCTGATGTCTTGTTGAAAAATTTTGATCCAGATAAAGGAGAACATAGGCATGGTGATAGAGGACACAAGAGATATAGATAGCAAAGCTATCTGACCTATGATGTCCACATGCAAAGAGTTGTAAAAAATACATCTTCAGGAAGAAGTGGTACAATGAGCAAGTGGCCAAAGGTTCAAAAGGTAAGGACATAAAGGACCACACTGATAGTCCAATCAGGTAGGGGAATGAAATGGGGTGGATGCCTAAAGCAAAAGAAGTAATACAGAAGAGAAAGGACATGAGAGGAAAAAATGTGACAAAAGAGGGAGACACAAAAGGTATTAAGACAAGGCTGCCCTATAGCCTACAATGGTGGAAACTGATAAACAATTGTCAAAGAACCAAGACACTAGGTCATGAAGGTGAGCACAGATCAACTCCAGAAAATGCACCATTTCCTCTGGTAAATATCTAAATAAGAAGGTAGGAACAAGTGAGAAAAAAGGAAGACTACCCATGTAGAGAATCCGGATCATCTTTCAAGGGACCAGACAAAAAAAAATGTGTAATGAAGAGATGAAATATGGCAGACGGTTCACGGAGAAGAGAACAGGAAAGTTGAAGAGGTATTGAAGGGGACAACTGGAGGAGGTTTAGGATCAGAAATCACAGTTGAGCAGGCCAGAATTGGGCAATGAGAAGCATAAAGGTAAAGACTGGTCCAATATTGACTGGAGGCATCAACCACCAAAATCAAAGAATGTGGAACTGGAGACCAGAAGAGGGGCAGTTTGGTATTATAATTGGTGGCAAATGCATCCAGAAGAGGTGTACCAAATTGGAAGCATAACCACCAAAACGCTTGAGGAGCAAGAGACCACTCTGTAGATAGCATCTTGTCGGAATAAGATAACCAATCCACTACAAAATTCAGAGCACCCGGGACATGACAAGCAAAAAAGATAAATTTCCTGCAACTGGGCCCAGAAAAGGAGATCCAATATTTAAAAGCAAAGCGAACCAGAACAGGTGCCCCTTGTTGACTCATGCAAGAGATAACAGTCAAATTGTCAGAATGGATCATAACCAAATAGCCCCTTACTAAAGGTAGGAAATGATCTAAGGCCTGACAAACTGCAAGAAGATACAAAAGTTTGATGTGGAGGGAAGATTTGATCACCTTCTAATGACCTGGGAACTCCAGAGAGTCCAAACACAGCCCCACACTGAAAGAGAAGCATGTGTAAAAAGTGCAAACCAGGACATGGAGGAGGCAGAGAAACACCAGCTGAGGTGTTGTCTCTATCGAGGTACCAGGTAAAGTCGACTTGTAGGGAAGGAGGGAGAAGGATGGTAGAGTCCAGAGAATCCCGAACAAGGTTCCATTACCACTGATCATACAACACCTACTGAAGACAATATGTATGTGCACAACTCCACAGTATGAGGGCTTACATGGAAGCCTAGGCTCCCAAAATAGAGAGAACATCACACACAGATAGAAAAGAAAAGGAATTTGCTTTGGAAACCTAGAGCTCAATTAACCTCAAATAATGAGGAGAAGACTGGGCCCTGCTGAGGTAGGTGTCAAAATACACCTTCAAATGGATAAGATACTGCATGGGATGAGATAGGACTTCTCCAGCTTTATCAGCCATCCGATACAAGCTGCCTCCTATAGGAGGAAATGGGTATGATTGTGAGAGGCTTTTTGGGATGGAGCTGAAAGGAACCAGTCATCCATATAATGATGGAACTGCACACCCCAAGTGTTCTGACCATATGACAGAAGACGTAAGGAGCCGATGCCAGACCAAAAGGTAGAGCACAAAACTGAAACACCCAACTCCCGTGGGCAAACAGAAATAATTTCTGGATGCTGGAGAGATAATGATATGAAGGTAAGCATCTGCAACTTCTACTTTGATCATCCAAAGACCTGGAGTGATTGACCAATGAAGGGTGAGGAAAGACTCCATGCTGAACCACACAAGGATTATGAAGCAGTTGAAGTTAGAGAGATCGACAACAAGAGACCAATCCTCCGTTTTCTTGGGAACTAAGAAAAACAAGAACGAAACTCCAGAGAACTGGGAAATACTTGTTTGATAGAAGTATTGTGCAAAAGGTCATGAACCACCTCTGAGAGACATTGACATGAAATGGGATCCTGAGGAGGGGGAAAGGAAATGGGTTGTGAAGATAAAGGGGGGTAGCAAATCAAAGGGAGAGTCATTCTTTTAGAACCTGAAGACCCAGGGGTTTGCAGTGAACAGGCACCACAGGTTAACAAATCTGGCTAATCGTACCTACTCAGTACCAGAACCAACGGAGTAGTCACTGACAAAACTGGTGTCGGAAACAACAATAATGGGCAATTTGATGACTCGACACAGAATCCTGGGAAAGTGGTATCAGTAATGGGGAGAATGCAGGGGCAAGAGAGGTTTTGGAAAGATGAGAAACAGGGTAGAAAAGGGAGGAATGTTGACATGTAGCCTCTACCCAAGACTCCAAAGTTTCGGGAAGATCCCCCAAAACAGACTGCTGTGAAAAAATGTGCCAGGTGGAGGTCTTCCAAATAGAAAGCAGATAGATGCATGAGAGGCAAGAGGGTGTCCCTGCCAAGAAGATCCCAACAACAAAGGAGCCATGTATCAAGGGCTAAGACTGTGTGCCAATATGGAAAAGAGAAGGGTATGTGTAGCTGCCAAAAACACCTCAAGGGAACAGTGGATAGCCTTGGAATGGGAGTGGATGGAAGAGAAATAATAGAGGACAGTGGTGAGACGAAGACAGAAAAACTGAGCTGGAGAAAATTGTAGTGTAGTCTCAGGGTCGGAATCCCACACCTGAATCAGAAATCCCAAAGTCTGAGAATCTAAAAAATGGAAATTCTGACCTAAGATAAGGCAAAGCATAGGTGTCAGACAAATGTGGGGGTCCAGGCATGCTGGAAACGAACATAACTGGGCAAGGAACTGTTCAGTATATAAATGAATATCAGGAGAAAGAGGAAACCAAATAATTTGATGATGGTTCAGAATGAAGGATGGAGGGGGAGAAATAATAAGACACAGGGATAAGAGACAATAGGTAACATACCTAGGAAATCATGTCCAAAAAAAGCTGAAGAAGAACAATGGAAATTTAGAGGGGTAGCACAGGACAGTACAGCAAAGGCTGTCCAAGTCCTCTTTGTCAGGACCAGATTCCCCTGGAAACGGGAAATCCGGCTGAGGTTCTGAAGATGTAGCAGTCCGCAAGATTGTTTCCAATTCATGATGCACCATGGCCAAATGGTGGTGGATTAGTAGTGGCCAGATCCATAAGTCAATATAGTAACAGTAGAGTGAGAATTCATGATGTGGAAATAAAAAAGAAAAATATTCTACAAGTACTAAATAAGCAGCAAATAAATGACAAACAAGAGTTGTCAAAACACATTAGAATTAACAAAAAGTGCACAGGAGAATTGTAAGGAGAGAGAAAAAAAAAGCACAACTGCACACTAGAATGTCAAATTGAGAAGTGATGACAGTGCTCTACAGTATAAATTGAGAAAAGCTATTAAGTGATTGTAAATAAGGTATCATATCGGAATTTTATTTTCACCAAAAGCTACATGTATTTTATAAAATTATATACTTGTTATGAAATTTAAAATTATTTTTCACTCAAAAGTACAGAAACTTTGAAATACTATAGAAAATATAAATGCTGTACAGAATAACAAAAATTAAAAAAAAGCTCTACATGTTTGCAGTATAACAGAATGTTGTGAAATATGATTGTTTTAATACATTAATATTAACAAACAGTGACATTTTCCTTTTTTCAAATTGTGACAGTATATGTACAAGTTCATGTTATCAATACTGATATTCAGGTATAGTATGTTAAAGTAGGCTTTGGTAATTGTTGATTTATTTATTATCACAGTAATTAAAATTAGACATGTTAGCACTGAGATTTTATGGAGTTCTTAATTATTCATTGTCAGTATTAAGTTAGAATCTTCCCGAATGAAGCTTATACATAGATACTGTCCTATCAATTACACTGAATATACTGTTCCATGCCAAACTGTTCTTTAGTACAAGCTTACCTCTATTTGTTTTTTACAATAAAGATAATATTTAATGTGGTATGTTCACCTTGGCTTCAAGGTACTTGACAAAGCAATTAAACTACACGTGTTACTTTGATGGACAATGTAATCATTCAATTACTTAATTGTAATAAACGATTTTACACAGTTCATGTATGTATTTAATTACTGTTTCTATACTGTACTTATACTAATATTATAGAGACACTAGATGTTTGTAAGTGTTCAGCATCACAGCATTTTAGCCATGCATTTTCTACTGTCTCTTAGCTCAATTTGATACATCATTTCTCTGTTAAATGTATTAACTTAGTATTGTAATAAATGTATACTGTTTCACTGTTTAAAGTATTTATCCACTGTTACAGTAAGTAAATAAGCTATACATGTTACAAAACTCTTGGGTGTGAATATTTTGTGTCACAATTGTAAAAAGTAGTTAATTTCATGTGAAATTTGGGGAAAAACGAAATAATCGAGTTTAACGTTAACAACTGCAAACAGTGTTTATGAAACACCTATGCCACATTAATGTTATACTATATGTTTAAGTCCCCACAATTTAATGATGTAATGCCTTTCCACAAAATTGAGGTTGACTTATATAACAATTACCTTTGACCTTCAAAGGTTAACCAGATCTAAATCTTTTTTAGGTATTACCTGTGTTATAAGTTTGGTCAAAATCCATCCATCCAATCTTGAAATATCCTGTCAACAAGATTCAGAATAGATAGGGGCAAATAAAAGCCCCACTTTGCAATGCTTTGCAGTGAGAGCACAAAAACCTTAATATGTTTATAGAAAAATAACTGGAAGCAGCACAGCACTTTTGCTGCAGTGTATTACTGGTAACCCACCTCTTCAGTTCAAACTTAATACATGTTCTTCTCATGCACCAGGCAAGTTTTCTATCATCTGAGCTAAAGAGTTAACCCCTATAAACTATTAATAAGGTACTTTTAAAAAAAATGAAATGATATGGCTACTATAAACACAGTGCTTGTGAAATATAACAATAAAACTTTAATATTCATGATGTGCTGTTTAAAACTATGAATCACCTAGCTGGTGGTAATTATTGGTAGATGTCAGTAAACATATAAATAAGCACCATATTTTTATATTTCTAACTAGAAACTCTTTTGATGGACCACTTATTCTTTAATTTACCAGGTCTGCTATTGTCAAAAATAAGTTGTTGTTTTTGGCATAGTTCATTTACTTATAATTATTCTGTTTTGATATTATATCTTCATATTTTATTTATGCCTATTAAAATTTTCTAGATTTCATCAATACCTGCTGAAAGTATCAAACATTAAAATATTTCCACAGCCATAACTGACATTCACTGTGTTACACTGAAGAAAGAAAAGCAATACCTATCAGTTTGCTAGTATCTATGAAAAATAATTACAGCAATAGATAAACATTTTACACAAGGAAATATTATCCTTCAATGGAAATACGTGACTTTATCATTGATATCTTAATGTGCCTATGCAATAAGTAAATTGACAAGGAAATGACACCCCTTGTATCCTCACAGTATCACTTATAACAAAGGGCTTATAATGACACTTTTAAGGACAAGCTCAGCTTTAGTACAGCTATATGTCAATGTGGAACTTACTGTTAGGAACAATGTAGTATCATTAGTTTTTTCAGATGTAGGCATCTGTTGGAAATAATCATCCATACATACCATCCATTATCACTACCATACACTAATCACTTTAATACATTACATATATATATATATATATCAACAACCATACACTACTTTTCATATGAGCAAGCTTCTCTTCCTAGGCTGCAACACAGTACAAATTCTATCATGTACTTTACAAAAGCCTGTTATTAGTAGTTCCAAAAGGGTTTACTATATTAATTTAAAATGAAATGTTGTAAAATACTGATTTTGCCACTCAGCACTTACATGTCATTTGTGCAGGATACATAAATTGTGTCTTGTGTTATGTTTCAATAAACAGTTGTTTGAAATTCAGAAAATATCTTTATTGTATTGAGCTAGTCAAAGTTATTATTATACATTGTTGATGTCCAGTGCTGCATGTAAACGGGAATTATCACACTATGTAAAATTTGAGAGTAGCTTATCTTGCTAATGAATAAGTAAATAAAAAGAAAATATTGTATTTTACAAGTATCGACCTATTATTTCAAATTTTTTCTTATTAGGGGTTAATCAAACTTATGATGTGTTTAGGTCTTATCTTTCAAAAAACACTGACCCTTTTTTTTATTATTATTTAACAGATTTTATTCAGTTACAGTACTTACCATTTTGTTGGTCTACTGTGACTGATCCAATTAATGTGCAGTACATTTTACTTTTCTTCATTTTGTCCATCAGTCTTCTCGCAGCATTCAGAACTTGTTCTTTTAACATTACTCTAAAAAATTAAAAACATAAGAATGAATCAGATAACAGGATATTCAATTACTCAGTCCAACAAAGATATCAGTTAATATTGTTTTATTTACATTTCATGATGTATAAACATTTTGAGATTAAAATTTAGATTGCTCTTGCCATGATTTCCAAATGGATTAATAAATTAAATAATCAAAGCTATTTTTTACAATAGTCACTTCATCAGAAAAACTATTCCCAAATGATTAGCTTTAAGAAAGAATTAATTCAAGCTATAACAGAATGAAGATATGTGTTCTTTAAAATTGTTTTTGGATATAATATTTGAATAGTTAACCAAAAAAAAGATTTGATCTACTTATTAAACAACAAACTTATTTCACACTATGTGATAAATGATAAAAATCATTGTAATAACTGTAAAGCAAATATATTTGGCTGATAAAAAATATTTTTACCCTTTTCAAAGAAAATTATTGTGCCTAAAGCTGGTTTGGATGATAAAGTACAGAATACAGGAAAGCTGGGAATTAAGTGCAAAATGATTAAACTTATCACTTCTTCAGATAAAGGAAGAGGAGTAACAGGTAGTATTCTTTCATATTTTTTCATTATTATTATGCTTATCTTTTATATACTTTTTACCTGTGTCATTTAGTTGAGCTGTGGCTTGAGTTTTGTTTATGCATGGTGCTAACCCATAGTGAGACAAAATGAGTGACACTGAGATCTTTGTCAGTCTCGCACTTTATGTAAATAAGTTGATCAAGTGTTTTGTCAATAGCTAATAACTGTGTCATGTTGAATTGTGGTCTCATTTTTTGTAGTAAATAAAAAGAGAACTGAAGATTGATAAGTGAGAGACTCAAGAATGTGGAGTTTTAGGTTGGAGACTCCTTGAAATTTAGTCAGAATTTGTGTGTATTTTCAGTTATAATTAATGAAAGTTTGAAAGTGTTCTATCGTAAAGTAGATTTTGCAATAGTTTATGGAGTCAGGTTTTTTTCTTTCTGGTTCTTTTTCCTATCTTCTGTGTCAAAGTTATATAGTTTATTTACAAGTTTGAAGTTCAGTTGCATTATTTGTAAAAGCACAGGCATAGCATTTTCAAACTGTGAATATATTCTGTTTAATTTGTGAAAGTTCTAATAAATATTCTTTCTTTCAGAATCCTAGTGCTAACACTTTCATCATTATCATTACTGTACAATGCAATATTCATTACAATATTAATTTGAATTTAACACATATGAAGAAAAAGAAGCAGGCTTACTATTAAATTCTCATTTACAAGAAAGTAATGAATTTAGCTGTCTTTATTCAGTCTTTTGTTGCATTATTTTCCTATGTGCTTTGCATCTGTCAATTATGAGATAAAGTCCATACTGAAAAAAAAGTATTTCTTTCAAATTAAAAGATATTTAATTTTAAATCTAAAAGTTTACATTGATGAAAAAAATCTGCATGATAAAGTTCTACATCTGACCTGCATTTTGATATATTAATAAAGCATGATGAATCCAGTGGTTGGTGATCCCATAATACTGTTCTATAAGCAGGAAACTTTATTGGAATGATCAAAGTTTCTTCTGACATGGCACTGCAAAATTCATTTTACCAGATTATGTGTGTATAGGGTAACCCTTAACAGGAAAGGAACATTTAATTTTAAAGATTATATCTATATAGTACTATAAAAAATGGTATGTATTGAATGATGAAAAAACATGAAAAATAAAAGTGATTTTTCTAAAAAGTAAATTTGATAAGTCAATGAAAAATGTACACAAAAAATATCACTCAAACCTAATTCCAATTTTTGTGAGTCCATTTTAAATAAAGAAAATATATACGACAATAATTATTTGAGACTAATTACATTAGTATTAAATTGAAGACACACACATTACCAAGAAAAAACACAAATCAATTTCCTTTAAATTATGCAGCAATGAAAAAATACAACAGGGTACCATATAAAGATCACCAACATTAAAACAAGTTTTAGAAAAAGCATATCTTATCAATCTACCATATTTCTTACTGCACTACTTTTAAATTTTTGACTCTAATAATACTTTGTACACCTCTTGTCCTATCAACTAAAAAAAAAATTGACCATTGTATATTATATAAATATCATTCCTTCTAGTAATGCATACATTTAAACACATGATATATGACAAGAACATTTCATCATTATATTTTTAACGCTTTGACATGTGCTCTTGAGCCAATGCAGTAACACATGGTCTGACACCTGCTTCTGAAAAAAAGTGACCGCGTATGTTAGGTGGTCTGAGAGAGAGAGAGAGCTCTACCTAAGTGAACACAGAGAATCACAAACACTTGAAACAATTCACATTCTATAACACTGTCCGAGACGCGCGAGAGTTTGGTTAATTTTGGAGATAGACTAAATAACGTACTTACATTATAATATTACATAAATTTAGTTTTTACTAACATTATCATTTAAGTTTAAACCCTTTCCAAAGTTTCTATTCAGCTTTCAAGTTCTACACTGTTTCTTTTTCAAGTTTTTTTACTTTTACTGGAATTAAGTGGAAAACAACATCAAATTTATCCCATTTAACTTTATTTATGGCATTAATCAAACCCACGCCATCTTATACCTGTAACTTCACATTACTAAAACTTATTATTACTAATAACATTAAACATAATAACGTAAACTTACCTCACTACTGTAAGTATACTATAAATTTAACTTCATAAGTTTGTTAAATTTATGCAAAATAACAAAATAAAATAAAGCCTACCGCCACTTCAGTTAAATATTCCGTTACGCCACCTACCTACAATTATCGTGAACTGAAAAACTCGGGCCAATCTGTCAACGAAGAAATTCGTGACTTAAAAACTGCTTATAATAAATCACAATAAATATCAAAATAACTTTAAAAGTAACGTAAATTAGTGATAAAAATGAGTTTGCAAGTAGTTGTTTATATATATATATATATATATATGTATACTTAAACTACATATATAGTATAGCGATAATTTTCAACTATTAATATTTGAGTCTATAATTGACAAAACGCTGTAAATCAACAAGAAAACAATATCGATAATACACGTAACAACAACTTAATTAAATGTACAGAATTTACAAACACAAAATTAAAATTCAACAAAATCTCTTAATTTTACGGGACGTATCTTCTTCCGTACTGGTCTCCGTCTCATTGGCTTCTGCTTCACGTGGAGTTCATCTGCTCCATCAGAAAATGTCCTATTATCAGTAACAGTCACATCAGTCGTAGTAACTTCATTAAGGGCTTCACTGTTTCCCTTCTGAAAACCGGGTAGAGTTTCTTCTTCGACAGTGGCTTTTTAGGTGACACATCTTCAGCAGCGTCATTTGTTCCTTTGTTCACTTCGTTCCAACTGAAATGTCCTGGACCGTGATAACACCAAAGCCTGTCGGCATGCACCACTTTTGGCTTATCTCGCCGACCACATTTTATCCA
>NW_013670482.1:69852-74361 GCF_000517525.1 Limulus polyphemus | reverse complement strand
TATATATATATATATATATATATATATATGTGTGTGTGTGTGTGTGTGTGTGTGTGTGTGTGAATATGTATTATAGAAATTAACTCAGTGTGATGTAACATGTAATAGAATTTCGTATATTCATCATATTAATATCTAACGTAAAGATGCATATATTTCTGAGACGATTAGCGATGTTCTCTTGGAGTGCTCATGTTATCAATCTTCTAGGCTAGTGATTTGTCATACTTTTCAAAATATGACATTCCCTTTCACACTACATAATTTACTTGGAGTCCAAAGTTTTTTCTTTCTTTTAACACCATATTATTATTGAAGTAATAAATGTTTTAGAGATATCTTGTTAATTCACCTACTTTAATTTTCTAACAATCGACTTTTTTTCGGAGTTAATATACAGCTATCTTTTACATCATTGTCTGAATTAATTCGAAATCTTCCTTTCTCGATTGAGTCTGCTAAATGGAGATTGTGTTAATTATCCTTCGCAGATATGCTATTGAATTATTTGGGATACTTTGTTTTTTCTGGACATCAATAGCCTTTATATCTCTTCATATTTCCACCCTATTTCATCTTTGACTTCTTACGATTATTTATCACGCAGTTCCATGATATAAATGAGCCTATTGGCCTAATCTGAACTAACCACGGCACAAAAAATAAGTTATTAGATTCATAGAGCCAGATAAGGCCTATGTGTCGACGACAGCTGTTAACTGGCTGTTTTGCTTCTGGTTAATAACTCAAAATTAGGGGTTTCTAACCTGGCCATGCTCGGCCCAATTGAGCATAAGATCCAATTCCAATTCAAAATTCTTATTCCTATTAGAAAATGAAATAGCTCAGTAATCATGTATTAATATATTAAGTCTATTAAAATCAAAGGTAAACGTTTATTACTAATCTACCAATAACTGAATATGTAAATTTCTTTTTAAACCAACATAACATTAATCACTATTTTAATTTTCTGCAGAGGTCAGTTGTTTCCTTTTGTACACCTTACTATTATTCAGTAGTTAATTAAAAAGGGGAAGTTCATAAATACACTGTATAATGAGAGTAATGTACTCTATCCTGGTACTTGAAAAAAAAAAAAAAAAGTACATGTATATGTACCATGAATTTCATTTCCTCATTGAACAGTCAGTTATTAGATAAATTTAAGATTTAACAATAACTTTGGATAAAACTAACATTAAAAGGAAACTAGAAGTAAACTTTATCAATGATTAATAGAGATAATATCTGGTATAGAGAGAATCAGTACGACTCTGAACACGTGCTTACATTGAGGCTTATGTTAGTAGATTCACTTGGTGGAATACGAATTATAATTAAAAACAGGATCACCATGGTAAAACAAATCAATATGCCAATTATCTAAGGATTTTTTGGTAAAATGTCCGAAGATTAAACATGTTTTGTTTTACTCTTGTTTATAATTAAGCTTAAATCAGTCAGTGAAGTCTCACTTTCGAAATGTTCCTCCAATGAGAATTTTGTTTTCTTTAATTTCTCTTCAGTTAGAGCGCTACTTTTGTTACTTTGAGGTATTGAAAAGCCTTTATAGAGATGTGTAGTAGGGCTTATGTTAACGTAAAATTCATCGCATATTGCGTTTTCCTAATAGATTGATTGATAATTTAAAAATGGTGATTTCTACATTCATAATAACAAATTAGTTTGCAGTTCTGCTTGATTAGGAGGAACGTGATATTCTTACAGGATTTCTATGGGATATTACCTTCACTGTGGGTGGAGCTTTTAGATTAAAACTTATGGTTACACACAATAGGAATTTTAAGCACAAGTTTTCCTACCTATACTTATGAAAATCTGTCGTATCACATTTGTGATTACGTAGTCCATAATTTAACGACCGACCATAGGGAGGCACCTGGCCGGTAGCATCCCACTGCATTTTTGTGGATTGTTTATTAATTAATTAATTAATTTTTACCTTATTTATTTGTTGTTATTACATATACTTTTTTACACCAAGCTCCTCATGTAAATAAGAGAGGATTGCATTTTTGATATAAAGTAGTGAAGACCAAGATTGTTATTGGCTTCTTGACCCTATAGTAACATGTAAAACAAATGCAAGCCCAGTCTAGCATCAGCAACATGGTGTATAATTGCACAAACTAAGCAAGTTATTCCAAGTTAACTTTTGCATTCTGAAAAACAACAACAAACAAACTTTGAATCAATTTAAATATTTACAAGAAATTAATAAGAATATTAAACTTTTGACTACAGCCTATGACCGAGAGCAAAAGCTGTACACAATTAACTAAGTAGGCCAATATAACTGTCTCCCCAGAGGAAAAGAGGCATATGATATTTCCTATGTTTCTTTCTTCTTACAAATAATTACAGTTGTGCATGCGCCACTCGTTTATTTCTGGGTCAATTATCTTGACATATACCTTGAACGAATATGCCTAGACACTTTTTTTTGTTGTTTTGATTTAGGACCCCATTTAAGTTTAGTTGGTCAAAGGTCAAATAAACATTACATGATAAAAAAAACCTCTTTTAGTATGCAGGTACCTAATATTTCCATAAATCAAAATGAATCTTTGCTCATGATACCTTGTGACAGCCCCCACCAACTGAAACAGACCGCTTTGGGATTCAAGCCTTTTTGATGATTTTAAAGGGGTCAGAGGTAAAAAATATTTCACAGAATTAGGGTTTTTAGCCTGCTCTTCCTCTATATTTCAACCAACCTAGATGAGACATTACAAAAAAAGATGCTTTGCAACAATCCCTGTAGACTAAACAAACATGTATGTAATTGATATTATGCAGTTTGTGCCCTCTTCCCCTGTTTGAATGCCATTCTCTTTGGAAAACTACTGTATTCTGAGGATCTTGTTTAATAAGGTGAATGGGGCAGGTATTTACGAGGGTTGCCAGAAATGAACTATCACTATCACTCTTCCCCAAGAGTACTAGAAGACTGATCTAACATCTTAAATTAACTGTTCCTAATGGTCCTAAAGATGTTTTTTATGGCTAAAATTGGACTTTGGATGGACATTCCAGAACTTGATTTGTTTGTAAATCAAAAAATGGGTTGTAAGTTCTTTGTTAGCCTACTCGCCAAAGAATTCTGCTTTGGTTCATATCACATCATATTCTCCAACACAGCAATTATTGTCAGCACAAAAACACAATCAGATGCCAAGATTCTAGTGTTGGTAGGAATTTTACCAAGCATTATTGTGTGTTTTGGGATAAGGTTTGTGTGTTCCAGCTTTTCCAAATTATTTACAGTCATGGTGAGCATGCTGTACAGATGGTGCTATTTACATGCCACCATATTGGAGGAAGTAAAGTCACTGTGAATTGTTTCAGATTATTTGTGGTGTTTTTTTTAAAAGAGTTATAACAAAGTTAACTTTTTTATCTTGCATCAGCAGCATTTTCAGCCAATATGAACAAATATTTCCATACCTTGAATTATGTCATTTACAGTAGATGATAAAAAATATTCCAGTGTTTTAAGCCAATTAGAATAGAGGCTATGCCTCTTAGCAATGAAACACAATGAACCAATACTACAGGCATGAAATTTAATGTGTTGTGATTGCCTTGTGGTAGAAGGGCAAAGTTTGGCTTAGGATACCACATTCTCTGTTTTATGTTTACTTATCCTCAAGTTATGCAAACCAGTAATAAGCCAAGATATCGAATTCCATCCATCCAAACTCTGTATTCCAAGTGTAACCATACAAAAGATGTAATACTATGCAAAAAATATAAAAAATGTTAATCTCTGTTTCACACAAAGAAACACGCACATATACAAAGTACTTGCACAGTATTGAGTCTGTAGGTCATGGAGAGCCTCTGGTAATTTTGAAATAAGTCAGTAAAAGGCAAGGAATTTCGTCTCTACTCAACACAAAACACCACCTTCTTCCACAGTGCTTGCCTTTCTGAGTAGCTGGAAATATGTAACTCATTGCCTATAGTCTCTCAATGAGCTTTGTTTTTTGTTTTTTAACTTTGGCTTCATAATTGTAACCTAGGCCTTGGTGTGTTTTTTGCCACTTTTCTAAAAGTTTTCTTGGTAATTTATCATTGATATTTAGGAGAGGTGGTTTATTTGGATATGGTTCCAAATTAGGATGCTTGTCTTTAGCTGCAACAGAACAGTTCTTTCCATTTTTGTGATCAGTTTTGGGGTATACATTAGAGGCACTAGGTTTTGTTACTGTATGTCCCGCTTCTTCCCTTCTTTTTTTCTTATAGAGGCTTTCATGTCCTCATGATGTTTGAAACTTCAGAAGGACCCACAGATTGGGTCTCTGATCTTGGAACTGATATGATAAGTAATGCATCTTTGTTTTACCACGGAGAGAAGCCTCGTGATCTGATCCTGGATCTGATATGTTGAGTAATGCACCTATGCTATACCAATGGAGAGAAGCCTTGTGATCTGATCCTGGATCTGATATGTTGAGTAATGCACCTATGCCATACCAATGG
>NW_013670482.1:65954-69781 GCF_000517525.1 Limulus polyphemus | reverse complement strand
TGTTGAGTAATGCACCTATGCTATACCAATGGAGAGAAGCCTTGTGATCTGATCCTGGATCTGATATGTTGAGTAATGCACCTATGCTATACCAATGGAGAGAAGCTTCGTGATCTGATCCTGGATCTGATGTGCTAAGTAATGCACCTTTGTTATACCAGTGGAAAGAAACCTAGTGTATGTTTGGTCCATCCAGCATCTTATTGTTTGTCTCTATCTCAACAGAGTTTCAACACATTATTGTTAAAGTTACACTGCTTGTTATTCATCAACTAATCTGCTACAAGGATTAATGAAAAATTATCAACTGCTAGTCCACACCCCATGTCCTTACTTTTGAATGGATTAATATTTACGGGTAGTAAGTATAAGGTTATTCATTAAACTTTACATAATAATACTAGTATTCCTTAAATGTGCATGTACTACTACATTGGTTTACTTTTGTCAGACAGGGCTGACATGTACTTTACCAAAGCCTCACCAGATTGAAGTACTCTGATAAAGCCAGTATTTTTAATGTATTATCTTCTCAACCTGCCAAGTTAGTTTCTTCTATCAAGAATGGTTTGTGAAAGTTGTAGGTCAATATGAACTCTCAATGCTCTTTATGATATTTTGTGAGAGACACTATCACCATTTTTTCATCAGTGAGGGGAATAAATGTGGATACAGTATAATTTGATACTGGTGTTTACTTTATCTCATCATATTGATGCCTAATATAGTAACAATCAAAAAATTTGTTTTGCTTTGTGAGAGATAGTAGGTATAAAACTCATGTACGTATGCATGGGAAGTTTGAAGGGGTTCAGTCGAACCCCCTATTATTATGATGTGAAAAAATTATGCTTGTATAATTATAGCACAGCTGCTTATGGTATTTAACATTTTTCTTTTGATGAAGCATTAGCATTTTTTGGCTTGAAATAGTCACATGCAATGGCTCCTGTTGACACCTTGTGATTGTAGATTCGAAGCCATATTGTTACTGTCAGGTTTTGTATGCTGGATTCTTTACAGTAGGTGTCTGTGACTTGTTGGCAATAAGTTTCAACAATAAAGAAACAACAACATAGTCCACTTATTTTAAAATAACATTAAAGCAAGTCAAATGTATATATAAAAGTTTTACACAGTTGTATCCAGAGCTTTAAATAATCATCTCTTATTGTCAAAGTCCACACAGGCTGGTTCAATTACTTTAGAACACAACTGACAAGATGAATTATTCTCTTCTGCCCCGTTATTACTATACAGTCTATGATAATTTTGCTTTACACTATACACTCCTTATTGCTAAACTGACAGTTGTGCAATGTAGCACTAAATAATAGTCTTTGGATGTGTATTTATACGCCGACAGAAGTCTTGAACATTCTATGCAGTACTAGATATTCTGATGTAATAATACTCAATTAAAACAATGAGAAAAATTCAAAGTTCTTGTAACATGATGCAACAACATAACAATTGTAACTTATAGCAGTTGATGAAGAACTTCATTGATGGAAGACAAGATAGTTTTCTGTATCTCTCCAGGACAGGCCCAGATACTGGGTGACTGCTCAAGAGCTTCAGTGTACTGAATATCTTTATATTGAACTGTTTGCCACACTGCCACCAAGTTTATGTTCATGTGAATGTTTGGCATCTGCTTTCCACTGGTTGAATAATTACCTGAGGTGTACACAAACTGATGAAAGACTGAGTGCTCTAGCTTTAATACCTAATCATTATGACACTGCTATCAACATTGAAATTGTATACAAGTTATTTATGGAAAAGTACCCCAGAAAAATGGAGCATGCTAACATGTTATTTTAGTAGTGGGTTCACGGACCTATATGATAGCCAATGATTGAAATAGCTAATATACTATTGTTGTACAGAGTTGTTGAAATTAGTAACAAAATTTAACAATTAATAACTACTTTGCATGTAGATAGTCCAGTACTATAATAAAACATACATATTTAAGCTAATTTAAGTATAGCATTCCATGCAGTGTTACAACAGAATGATGATTTGTTGATTTTTCATTGGATGTTTGTGGGTTGTATGTGAACAGCTATATTTCATGCAAAATTGCTTCCAAATTTAATCTCATAGCACCTATTTTTTACACCTTTTCTTGGGGTGGGTGGGGCATATCCAAAGATCCCCATAACATGCATGCTAATTGTGCTTCACACATTGTGTTTGTTTTTAATGTCACAAATATCCCCCCACCACCACCTTTGTGGAAGTTTAAAATATAATAAATTTAAACAACAAGAATTAACCACAAATAAATATATATATAAGAGATACAAAATTAGCATGTAAGTGGAATTTCTGTTAGATGTAGTTTATTTGTGAAGTAAGGACCTGTTAGTGAACATTGGTCACCTAATCATGAAACTGGAAGAAATAAAATGTTTTATCATTAGTTCTTTTTACTGAATAATCCAAAAGGACTTGGCCAAAGATAGAAACTGTTACAACAATACTATTAATAATAGTGGAAAACTCATAAAATAAAAATTTAATAAGATATACCAGACATAATTAAAATGTGTATAAAAACAATATTTCCTTTTAAACTGTTCAAATATACAAAAAAGTTTTGGTAAAAAAGGTTTGAGTTATAACTGTATTTTAAGTTCTTGTTTCATTAGTTTCATGATCCTACAACTTACAAGTAGTGTATAGATACAGTATTTGTAGTTGTACTAGTTGTAGGGTTAACACTAATATTTATAATCATTAGTCAATCATAGGCCTAAAAATTTTTAATTTCAAAATAATGTTATTTTAAAGCATAGTTTTTGTCAGAAAAACACACATGAGCCCTTCATGTATAGAGATTTAAAACATACCTGTTTTGTTTGATATATCTGGGTATTTTTTGGAAACACACAGAGGGTTACATTGATGCCATAGTAAGTCTACAGAAATAATGTAGTGAATAGAAAGGTAGTGACATAGGTTTCAGCACAACTTGTACTGTAGGGTTACCAGTTTTGCCCTTCAGTGGCATAGTGATAAGTCTGTGTACTTAAGATGTTGGAATACTTTTGATACTTGTGGTGGGCATAGCAAAGAATAGCCTATTTTTTGGCTTTGTGCTTAACTACCAAAAAAAAGTTGTTAGTTTGTGAGTAATCCCACTTTTTAGTCATAGGTCCTCTTTCTAAAATGTAAAAACACAGTTAAGAAAAATATTTGTAAATTAATAAGACCTAAAGGTAGAAGCGTTTGCCTCTTAAACCAGTAATAAAAACTTTTGTACGACTAATAAAGAATAAACATTGTTAAACATAGTTAAAAGTAAATGTATAATATCTGCAAATCAAGGACTGGTACAGAGTTAAAATTCCAGTGGAATTTCCAAAAACAGAGAGCCACTTTTTTATTCTGTATTTTGCTCTTTAATAAAAAAAGTTTAAGGTAAATCTTGTGATTTTGAAAATATTGTAAGAGAGACCTGTAGAGGTGATTTAATGTGTGGTCAAAGTATCATTAAAAATGAACAATACAATACTTTTCGAATCTTAATTATTAGTTTTTTATGTATTCATAACCAAAATGGGTATATGTGAAAGAGATTTATTTGACAAAACTCTGAACAAAATGGGACTCGTATTGCTAATACATTTATGTAAGGTAACACACAATATTAATTATACAGTCTCACTGATACAGTTTTACAAACTACACAAAATAATTCACAAATCTCTCTCTCACACACACACACACACACACACACACACACACACACACACACACACACACACACACACACACACACACACACACACACACACACACACACACACACACAC
>NW_013670482.1:54746-65670 GCF_000517525.1 Limulus polyphemus | reverse complement strand
CACACACACACACACACACACACACACACACACACACACACACACACACACACACACACACACACACACACACACACACACACACAATCAAAACTGTATTCAGAATGAACATGAAATAATTTATTATTTGGTCCTCATACTAATATTCCTCTTTTCAAGTAACAGATTCTGCAAGTATCACAATTTCTTCTTTTACAAAAACAACAACAACAAAAAGAAAAAAAAATGCTACATTCCTATTTGTAGTTCTATTAAAACTTATCACTCTATATAAATTCTTTGATTAGCATTTAAACCAAATTACCTTTGGTTTTTGAGTATATGTGAGTGAAGAGTGGGTGTACATTTAATACTATAGAAAGAACCAACCACCCAAAATCCAGAATAAAAGAAAAAGAGAGAGAGATAGGAGTATTATAATTTGTTTAGCATACTGATGAAAATTGGTTGCATTTCAAATGGATATAAGAAACCTGATTTTTATGGTATGTAAGGAGTTAATTTTTTCCATGCATCCATACCTAGGTCCTCTTTCTTGATTTTTGCATCCAAAAATACCTATCTATAATAACATGGATTAGCACCTTGTTCTTCATCCTTTATTTTTCTTTTCAAATTGGTCTGCTGTCCATCTATTCAATTTTAGGGTTCATCAGGTTATAGGTGTGACTCATTTCTCGCCTTCTTGGATGCTATGCGAGTTTTTTCTTTTTGTATTGAAGAGGAATTAGGTTCTAGTTAGAGTACTTAAAACTTTGTCATCCTTGTCCTATTGCTTGAGAGGCCAGTGCTCAATGATAAAAGCATCCTCATGAAGTATGGTGATTTAATCTACTATTATCCCTTCTGAGGTCTGAAGTTCATCAACCATTGCAAGCAATCCATGGTTGATTCAAATAAGGAACTTTCTGTTACATGGGTAATTTACAATTAATTTAAGGTAGTTGATTTCATGTAGCAGCTCTTTGTTGATTACACATGAATTAGTCCAGAGCATCAAGAAATTTGTTACTATACATGAATACCCTTCTCTGAATGTCAAAACTGCATTTTTATTGGTGTTCTTTGAATGTATGAGGAGAATAAACAGACAATTTGCTTCTCTGATTGTCAAAACTGCATTTTTATTGGTGTTCTTTGAATGTATGAGGAGAATAAACTGACAATTTGCTTGGATAAGCATGACAGGGGCTTCATTGAGCGTGTTCTTCAAAGACTGGAATTAGAAGTTTTATTGGGTATCTACACAAAATGTCTTTCCACTTCCCATTGGTTAGAAGTTAAAAACCAATAATAACAACAAATAGAAAGTCAATAATAGGATGTAAATTAATTCTAGAAAGCTGTAAATTTCCTTCCCCTTATTTGAGCAGACCAGTTTTTTAGCTACTTCATCTTGTCTGCATCTGTGAAGACAGCTCCTGCTCTTAGCAACTATAAGGAATTTTAGCAGCATGAACATTAACTGATATTTTTTTGTTATTTGCTCTTCAAGTCTCTGAGTTAAATCTCTCTGGCAATCCACAGATTTTTGTGGGCTATTTATACCAAATACTATTGGCATTGGGGTCCACAGGGCATAAAATCTATTATTTGTTTAAATAGAATAGGTGCATTGCACAGTCCAAATGGTATTACTCTAAACTCATAAATTTGCTTTTAAGTGCTGAAGGCAATTTTTGGATTAATATTTAATCTAGCTCATCTTTCCAATGTTCAAGATGAGATTGATGAATTAAGTCAGCATGTACAGTCTATTATGTTAGGGTATTTGTCTCTCTTCAGCTGGACAATGGGTTCACTTAGCTTATTGTGTTTGTATTTGTGATATCTGTGGGATACCTTGTTTTTGACTTTCATCTTAGTAACAGCTTATTATGACTTGTAACTACCACATACTTTATAATGCTTAAATTATTATTTCTGGAAAGATGTTTTGAAAATTTGGTCATAAACAATCCGAAGCAAACCAAGTGGGTAACTGACAGGTATGTATATTGCTAGAGTCAGTATGGTGTTGAAATATTTATAGTCACCCATTTGGCTCTCAGGTAACATAAAAGTTTTGGCATGTCTTGATACTAGATTAGTGACTTTTCATATCATTTTGATTCAAATTCTTATTAAAAACCTTGCTGAGATGTTGTGCTTTTCAAGATGACTGGCAGTGGTGTTAGTCTTTTTTTTTGACATTTGTAGTATTGTCAATCACTGCCTTGTGTCTTTTGACTGAAATACTTTGACAATAGTTTTAACTTGTACATGGAGGGTAATTGGCCCATAATTTCATTGCATTATCATCGCAGCTGCTTTGTAATAAATGCTTGTTTTCTGGCAGCTCAGTGGCTAAGGTGGGCAATTTACATTAACATAGTATTAGTGGGTTTGTCAGTCATTGTTTATGAAATTAGGTTAATGCAATATTTGAGACCTTTAGAGACTCAACCTTTCCAGAATTTAGAATTCAACATAAGTTTGCAGTGGTTGCTTATGACATCTATAGCTTATTCTGTTCTATTGTATATATTAATGTGTAGTTCTTGTAGTACATCTATAATCAGAATTTCTGTACCTGATCCCTAGTTCATAAAAGTTTGAAGGGACAAAAAGAAGCTTATTAGCCCATCAAGGATGTCCCTTTTAGCTCCCAATTATAACCACCCCTTACTACTCATGCATTCATCCAATTTTTTCTTGAACAGAGTTAAATTTTCTGCCTTCATTGCTCTTAAAGTCAGCTGATTCTAAAAGCCAACCACCCTGCTTGAAAAGTAAGGCTGTCTAAACTGCAGATGACATTTACGCTGCAAAAATTTGAATTTATGCTTCCTTGTCCTATTGTTTTCACTGCTAAATACAAAAAAGTTTGGATCTATATTATCAATACCCTTAATAATCTGAAGCACCTCAATCAAATCTCCTCTCCAGAGAAAACAAGTTTAGAGATTTCAGTCTCTCCTATAGGACAATCTTACCATCCCAGTTATCAGCTTAGTGGCTCTTCTCTGAATCTTCTCCAACAATTCAATGTCCTTCTTGAGGAAGGGAGCCCAAAAGTGCACACAGTACTCTAAACGAGGCCTTACAAATGATCTATACAGTAAAAGAATAATATCCCTTGTCTTGTATTCAGTATTTTTATAGATGATACTCAAAATTCTATTAGCCCTATTGCCAGCTATAATACATTTTTTAAGTAATTTTTTGATCACAACACCAAGATATTTTTTCTTAAACCACAGTATTTAATGTATTCCCATTTAAATTGTAATAATAATTTGAATTGTGAAAACCTACATGCATCACCTTACATTCTGGATAGTTAAACATCATCAGCCACATATTGGCCCATTGCATCAAATGATCTCTCTGTAAGTCTGCAACATATTTGATACAGTTAGCCACCCCAAAAATTTTAACTTCATCTGCAAACTTCAAAATTTTGTTAGTCATTCCAGAGTTAATATCATTAATATAAATCACAAACAGCAGAGGACCCAGCACAGAGCCCTTAGGCACATTGCTTGTAACTGTGAACCGGTCAGATTTAACTCCATTTATTACTGCTACTCTGCTTTCTACTCTCCAGTCAATTTTATAATATATCCCCCACACCCACAGACTTAATTTTTGTAACAAGTCTTTGATTTTTATCTCCCTCATTGTCAAACTCAATTTTCCCAATCAGTACCCCTGAAATTAAAATTTCCCATAATAATGATATATTTTTCCACTACCATTTGGATCTCATTATACAGTTTCTCATTAACTTCCACATTCTGACCTGATGATCTGTAACAGATCCCAATTACAAGACTTTTCCCTTTATATCCACTAAAACTAACCCAAACTGACTCAACCTCAGTGCTGTTTTCTTTAATATGCTCTAACTGAACAGGATGCAATTCACTCTCACATATTATAGCTACTCCTCCCTTTTTTTCAGTACTCTATCTCTAGTAAATAATCTGTTCTTAGCCATAAGTTTTGTTTTAGATTCTGCAAATCCAAGTTTTAATTTGAAGTGTATTTCCACTTCAACCTCCAGGTTTCTCCTCTACAAGGTAAAGTTCATTTATTGTGGACTGCAGCAATGGCTGTATTAACAATGCCTGGTATATAGCACGGATACTGATTAAGAGTGCCACTTGTCTTTCATCAGTATTCTTTTGTACCTTTTTCCTCAATTTCTTTATATTTGCTATGTTTGTTTTAATATTGTTGACTCCAGAGGCAGAAAGAGTATTACCCCCTTCTCTTTGCTCTTTCTTTTATTAGTCAACCTGGCCATCAGGCTAGAACAGTTCAATAGATATTACTCTGCCATTAGTAACAATTGTAAAACCTTCCAGTCATTTTATTTGGTAAGTTTGTTTGAAGCTATGCACAAAGCTACACAATGGGCTTTCTGTGCTCTGCCCACTACGGGTATCCAAACCAGTTTCTAACGTTGAAAGTCAGCAGACATACCGCTGTGCCACTGGGGGGCTATTTGGTAAGCAGAATAATAAAAAAAAAAAAGATTTGAGTGTCAATTAACATCTTTGTTAATGAGAAGCTGACTAATGTACATATAGACGACTATTTTTCAGAAAAATGTAATTTTCACCTCTTGTACCAAGTATTACAATTTTCTTTATAGCAATTGTTTTGTAAGAAAATCAATACAAGCTAAAAGAGCTCGTCTGAAACTTCGACCATGTGAGACTTAGCTGTGCTTGAAAACCACCACTGTTGCATGGATGAATATACTGGATTGTTATTAAGTTAGTTTGTCCATTATAACATCCATAAAATGAAAACTAATTTTCAGAGAGTGTGTTAATTTGGTGAACTAGTGAGACGATAGGAAAGGCGATTTCAGAACCCAAAATAATTGTCACTCAGAGTTTCTCTGCTTGTTTCAGCACAAATCTACACTATAGACTATTTGCGCTCTGTTTATACTGTAAACGAATCCAAGATTTTAGCGTTGTTAAGACCATATTCTTACCGCTGGCCCACTGGAGGACGACACCAAGGGGACGATTATTATGAAATTTGCATACCAGGGACTGTATAAAACATGTCAAGATTCATTTTACCATTAGAAACGGCTCGTAACTGAACTTTAGGGATGCTATTATAAAACATTAATACAGCAATAGTAATAACTGGTGCAACACTAAGATCTTATCGACGTGAAAGTGGCGAACAAAGAGACCCATGCAACAATGAAGCTTATCGGAAGCTGATGCAAAACTTTGAACAAACAGGATCCGCTGCTGATGCAATTCATGATAGTTACCACACATAGTTACCGTTGAAGTTGTGGCGGAAGAAATTATCCTCGGGAATGCTGCTCTAGTCAAGTTGTCAAGCGCACCTGACTCCCTCCATTCATTAGTTTAGAAGGTTATTTGTAAAATGTTGAGGCTCTACTTCTACGGGATAGAGATGTCGCACGTGAACTGCTACCGGAAGATACACATGATAGGCTAACTTGTGCTCCGATTCTTGGTTTGATCAGTTATTCATGAAAACGTTTATGATTTATTGGGATCCGGACATTTTGTTACGAACATTTGTTACTGAACATTTCGTTACCATCACATTTTACTAGAATAACTTGTAGTGGTTGCATTCTTGTTACATGGCAGTTTTTGATACGAATACTGATTTTTTTGACAATCAGTTTTTTAAATATAAAATTGATTGGTGATAATGATAATATATCGTAAATTGTACAATCATTTGGGCCCCCCGGTGGTACAGGGGTATGTCTGCGGACTTACAACGCTAGAATCCGGGTTTCGATACCCGTGGTGGGCAGAGCACAGATAGTCCATTGTGTAGCTTTGTGCTTAATTACAAACAAACAAACAACCATTTGGGGGCAATTAAAACATTACATAGCGCTATGGGGAGAGAGGGTGTCTAGATAAAACTGGAAAACTTTTGAACCCTCTCTGCCAGAGAAAGAGGGGGTGAGATGGTGTCCACCGGTATTAGGTAATGTTGAATCTAGTAACAAAATTCACCAATCACACAAAAAAAACACTTGTAACGAAATCTTTCGTAACGATGAGACGATAACTTGAATGTCGTAATGAAAAGTTTTTCGAAACAAAAAGTCCATGTCACAAGCTGTCCGTAACGAAATGTCCCAATCTTGATGTAGTCAACTTTTCAAATGTGAAAATTGATTTTTGGCAGACAAAATAGAGATCGAAGGAGATTTGAATTACATGTTTGTAATCCACGCTTAATAAATTCATGTGGCATATCACATGTCAATGACTTGAACATTTTGAAGCATCTCACTATAAAAAACGCTTAAGTAAACTGAGGTTTTCATATTTGTGATACATTTGCAATAAGACTTCAAATGACACATTACATGTAAAAGTTTAGACACAAATGTTTAATAGGCTTGTAAATGACATATCACAAGTGTTTACTTGTAAATTGCAATGAAACATCTCTGTGCATTTTTGGCACGTTTTATACGATATTATAATTAACTTACACCCCACCCCCACCGGCTCAGCGGAAAGTCTGAAGGCTTTTAACGCTAAAAAACCGGGTTTAGATACCTTTACCTTTGATAGGCTCATTGTGTATCTCTGTGCTTAATAACAACCAAACAAAAATTTACAAAATTTGATGACGCACTGCTATGATAATGATTGACTTGTGTTTAATGAAACGTTTTTTGCAATTACAATAAAAAAATGATTTTTTAACAATAGTTTATTATTGAAGGTATTAGTTTCATAAAATGATTAGGCTTACACACACTCACAGTTGTTTAAACAGTTTCCCAATATACACAGTAGTTCACTCACAACTATCGTTGTCGTATCTCAACTGGCTTGAAGACCCATGATATTAATTGAAAGACCTCGTTAACGCTGGGTAAGGTGTGGTTTATTGGTAGTGTTATTATATTACCTTCTTTACTTTCACTGAAAAGTTCTTATAAGATATATTATTTGTTAGAGAAGAACAAGCCACCAACATTTTTGACGGCAAACTGCAATCGAACGACCTTGAACGACTTTTCGTGACAACGTAAAAGGTTTGCCACGCCCATCCTTCCTAGATCCATCTGAATGGTTAGCAGCAGTGTCAGTCTTGTTGGTAAAGGCCTGTTTTCGCGTATAATCACTTTCTCCTCATTGTGGTTACTTCATAATATGCATTATATATACTCTTGCTTCATTCTAGAAGTGTATAGTCATTTACTAACGTTATGCGTCATACCCAAAAGTAACACTTATTTACTTATTTCAACCTCTGATCATATCTTTCCAAAGCGCCGTCTACTGGTAACTTGAAATAATTAAAAGCTGTGAAATGTAATTTTAGACTTGAAAAGTATTTAACTCTCTAAGAATCTTAAAAATGAAATGTTTTAGTTTTACGACTCTTTTCTACACAAGGCGTTTATCAGATGAAAATCAATAATCATACAGTTATATAGATACCGAATTGAAATATGTGTGCAACATTAGAAGCACGAGACACATTAAAGAGACAAGGAGTTGATTTGAAGTTAAGCACAAAACTACACAACGGGCTATCTGTGCTCTGCCAACCACGGGTATCGAAACCATGATTCTAGCGTTGTAGTCCGCAGACATGCCGCTATGCCACTGGGGGCTATCAGGAAGGAAACTTTTGGTTATTTTGTATTAACGTTAGGCATTACCTTTGGTAACTAAAGAAAACTAATAGTTTGAAGATATGTGCAAGGAAATTATGTTTTCTAATTTTTTATTTCAATAAATCTAATACAAAAAATAAATAATTTCTACAAAATGCTGAAAAATGGCACGTTTACAAATTTCCGATAAAATTTACTCCTCAAAAAAAGGAAATAAATATACACATCATCATCCATATAAACACATTAGCATCCATATGAACACATTAGCATCCATATGAACACATTAGCATCCCTCCTCCTCATTAGACAAAATATGAATAAAGATCATGTTTCGATAAATATTAATGTCAATATATTGAAAAAGAAAGAGTGGATAGAGGGTACATATAATTTAAGTTCTACTACTTTACAAAAATAGCATTTACAAACAATACAGATAAAAAATATTTTTAGGTTTGAACGTTGATTCTGTCAGGGAATGTATTTACATAATTTTTGTTCAGAGCAAGCTTATTTTTTCATTCACGGTTGCATTTTTCACGCACGAATCTCGCTGACGACAGGATTTTTTTCGAGAGCGGTGGTTTTGTAGCTTTCATTAATTGAACTGTAAAGCTAGCTCTTTCCCGGGTAAGTTATAGCTCTCTTTTGTTTGTTTCTTTCTGTGATCTAGTGATGGTCAGCAGTCCATACTGTACTGGATGGACAGTTTCACAGTGTATATGAACGATGGTTTCCAGACACTTGTTAGCCATTCAATCCTGTTTTCCAGCTGAAAACGGAAAGCTATCCTATGCCAAGTAGATGATGGTTCACAGAGTGATAGGTTAATATGTTTGTTTTGGCGAGTATGTCTCTTGCACTGGGTACAGGCAATATTGAGCATAATGATTTACTAAAATTTGGTTTTTAGGACGCTACTGGTCGAAACGGTGTAATAGATTTTTCCATGATGTGTCAATGGATAGAGTAGTATTGCTCTACTTTCAAAATTACGCTGCCATTATGGCGGGTTAAGGCGTACAAAGTGGAGTTGACCACAGTTGTTTTCTGATGACAGAACCTCATTGTGCTGATTCAGCATAATGTTATTTAATATCCATACTATTAGTTTTATAATGCTGTAGGTAATCATGCCATATTTGAGGGTCTTGTGTTTATCGTTTGCCCATTTATTTCCAATTTTCTTTTCTTAAGTTTGATTCACAGCAAACATGTTGAGATTGTTCGGTATTGTTGATCGTTTAATCATACTCAACTAATCACGTTTCTATTATTTTAACGATGACCGTAACTTCAAAAGTACACAACCTTGAAAGTCGTAGTTGTAACGAATTCATTATTGTGTTTATTTTTAATATGAACGTTGTTTGGATTGAATTTGTATTTAGAAATAGGCGTGACTTGTATTATCAGATATGTGTTGCGTATGACGAATTTGTTATATATTTATTTTAATGTCAACGTTTGTTTTGAGTAAGTTTATATTTGAAGGTGCGTCTAGCTTACCGTGTTAGCTACGTATGGCAAAATTCCCGCCAATTCTCCAAGGTTCTAGAATATTCGTGAACACAAGAATCAACGATATATTCACTTCCGTAACTGGTTAAATGTAGTTCAGTATTGTTGAGAAAATCCTATAAAAGACGACGCGCCAAAAACAGAGAAGAGCCAAGTCTACTATGAATCTGTTATAATCGTGTAAGCTATAAACTGTAATTTTGCTAACCCTTATCAACTGGAAAATATACGACATTTGATCAGGAACAGTTATAAATTTCGAACGCTAGTGAATTCTCATCAAACGTTAATATCTTTCCAAGAATATTACTAATTTCTCATCGGACATTAGTGGTTTCATGAAAATATTATCTTACTTCAATGGTCCAACAATTCAGTGTCAGACGAAGCTAGCTAGCTTCCCGCCGAATATATGTACATCGACTTACATCAACTCGCTGGATATCAAGGAGACTCTGAACTAGGAAGACAATTTTAGGCTATTTGTTAGTTAGTGAAATTTCTGTTTATGAAACTTGGTTTGTAATAATTAATCATAATAATTGCTATTGTAAATTATACTGTTGTATATATATATATATATATATATACACACACACACACACATACATATTAAAACGTATTTGTGTCAAAACATAAAGATGTGAATCAATCTTGTTGGCAAATAGCGTAAATTAAATAAAATATCGGCATATTTCTAAACACTAAAGCTAGAGTACAGTTCAACTATTAAAAGTTAAATTATTTAACGCGGCTTTGGATTATTTCAAATTCTCAATACGTAACATAATCAATATAGATGTAATAAAAAAAAGTTGTTGCAAGTCATGTAAAAACTCTTAGGGCTTGGGTACTATTTCATTCAATAATTACGCTGTTTACTAGAGTAATGAAAATTTTGAAACTGATTTTTCAAAATCACCTTTTGAAATGAAATAAATTCTCATTTCCATTCTTGAATGTGTGTTCGGACATCGTGACCACAGTTCTCACTAAGGGTATTTGATGACGTTTCTGTACTCTTACTTATTTGTGACTTTCAACTCTGTCTTTAGCAAGATTCGATTAAAAACCACCGAATTTCAAAGATTTTATTTTTGGTGAAACTGAAAAAAATCAATCTTGAGTAAATGATGGCATTCACATCAAACGATTATTATGAAAACCGTTCATAAAATTTATATTTAATTAAGTGGAAGTGTGTATTCAATACTTTTGCGCTAACGATTTTCAAAAACCTCGTTAATTTAACTATGAAAAATCCTTTGTATACAATGTTCTAAAACATGAGATAAAGCAAACTTTTTAGAAGATAACATTTGATTGAAAGATAACCATGAATTCATAGTCCGTGTACCTTAAGTAGATTGTGTGCGAATAACTTGTTTAAATCACTAGTTCCTAAAGTTGTAACAGAAAAGAAACCTGTCGGAGTCTGGAGAAGCTAGAAAACGTAAATATCGACCAGCAGTTTGTAATCAATATACAAGTCTGCGGGTGTACGCTTTCTTGTGAAACCGCTGTAAATCTGTAGCCCGTTTTCCATTATTGATATTTTATATTACAATATACAAGTCTGCGGGTGTACGGTTTCTTGTGAAACCGCTGTAAATCTGTAGCCCGTTTTCCATTATTGATATTATATATTACAATATACAAGTCTGCGGGTGTACGGTTTCTTGTGAAACCGCTGTAAATCTGTAACCCGTTTTCCATTATTGATATTATATATTACAATATACAAGTCTGCGG
>NW_013670482.1:43093-53996 GCF_000517525.1 Limulus polyphemus | reverse complement strand
CACACACACACACACACACACACACACACACAC
This sequence comes from Limulus polyphemus, assembly GCF_000517525.1. Classification (NCBI taxonomy): domain Eukaryota; kingdom Metazoa; phylum Arthropoda; class Merostomata; order Xiphosura; family Limulidae; genus Limulus; species Limulus polyphemus. The sequence continues at coordinate 53,963 of NW_013670482.1, read as the reverse complement.
ACAAAAATACACATTTCTGAACATTTGATAGAAACATAAATAAAGCACATTTTTCTTTTGTTGTTTTATTCTGAATGTTACCGGTTTTATGGCTAATTACAATTAAAAAATGTGGGTACAGATCACCATTTGATATTCACTCCTCATGCAGTTACTAAAATGTATAACACCAACATTTTAACAACCCATTGATAAAAGTTATAACAGCAACACTTGTGTAACTATCCATTGATAAGTTTGTAACACCAATACTTGTGTAGCTATTCATTGATAAAAGTTATAACAGCAACACTTGTGTAACTATCCAGTGATAAGTTTTATAACACCAACACTTGTGTAGCTATCCAGTGATAAGTTTTATAACTCCAACACTTGTGTAGCTATCCAGTGATAAGTTTTATAACTCCAACACTTGTGTAGCTATCCAGTGATAAGTTTTATAACTCCAACACTTGTGTAGCTATCCAGTGATAAGTTTTATAACTCCAACACTTGTGTAGCTGTCCATTGATAAGTTTTATAACACCAACACTTGTGTAGCTGTCCATTGATACAATTTATAACACCAACACTTGTGTAGCTATCCATTGATACAATTTATAACACCAACACTTGTGTAGCTATCCATTGATACAATTTATAACACCAACACTTGTGTAACTATCCATTGATAAGATTTATAACACCAACACTTGTGTAACTATCCATTGATAAAGAGCTGAAAAATATTTTATTTTATTACCTACCAACTTTTAAAATCTTCTTCAACGTAATGAAAACTGAAAATTCAAGTACTTAAATATTGTTATGGAATTCGATTAAAATTGTTATGCAATAATGCTTTAATAATAATAAAAAAATATTTCTTAGCAAGATACTGACAAAGGTACACTTCTCTATTGGTGTGATTCGTCTCTTACATTAATCGTAATGTACGAATGTTCTATTTTATTATTAACTCTTCATACATTTTACTGTAGTGTAGCAGTTATAATGATAACATCTTTTCTTTGTTGATAATTTATATAAGCTTACGACACATGCTACCGCTATCTTATGTAGTCAGTTATCAGTGTTAGTAAAATAAATTTGCCGAAAAGGTTTTCAGTTACACGATTTAAAATTTGTACAGAGATTATTTCATGAACTTTGAGATCATTAACCCGAAAATTGCAACATATTTGTTCTTGGTGGATGTCTCATTCTTTCAGGTACAAGGAACAGCCTTACATAACTTCCTGACAAACGTTCAGAAATCTTCGTTTAAGAGTTTATTTTGCACTGAGAAGATGTTATTCATAGTTTTGCGTTGGTGTTAAGTGTTGCTAATTTATTGTTCGGAATATACAGCTTGTTTCCGGTTCTCTAGTTATCACTAGATGGGATCTGGATAGCAAAACATCTCCGAAGAAGAAAAGAACTGTAAATCAACACTTCTCTCTTTAAAATATAATATATTGGAAAAGTTGGAAAAATTAATGATGCTTCACTAAGCAGAGAATTAGATTTTAAAAGGTAGCTAATTTTCAAAGTTTCGACCGGTAAAACCATCGGCTATGACGCAAACAGAAAATAAATATGGTAAACTCACTTAAATAATATTAACATTTCGTTGTTGGGATGCTAAAAGCAGAAATAATCTTGTCGTAAAAGATCGGTGTAAAGTAGAAATATTCCGATAAACGTATGTTTTCATTTCTAAACGGGAGTAGGTTATTTACCGAGTATGTTGACAGTTGTTTCCTGTGAATTTCTCTCCTGTCTTTTGACTTTTTGAAGGACATGTTGGGCTCCAATAAAATAAGAGGAAGGAATAGTTCACAAAACACTGGTAATAAGAGATACATTTGACCTTTGTGTACTTCTAAGAGCGAGCAATTAAAAAAAGAATAAACAAACGCGGTCGTTTTTATGTACAAAAATGAAGAAATAGATACCAAAATATAATTTTCTTTTACTTTTCCATAAAAAGATGTTGTCGAAATTTTATACAACGAAATTACTGGAAATGCCAGGAGAGCTTAGATAAACGGATTTGAAGAATGTTGCCATTTGGCTTCAGGTGTTTAATTACAACAGGGTCGTTTTAATCCTTCAGTTGTACTCTTGGTATTGAAATCGCAGGGCTCCAGTAGGGATCACTGGATGGTGAAAGACGTCTGGTATCATTATTTGTCTCTTGACGTGATTCAAAACGAGGTTCTTGTAGTTTTATTTAGAATATGACCTTCTCATATAGCGAGCACAAGAACATTGATGTACTAAATAACCTGGTATGATTTGGTTGATAGAGCCTTTGACTCGCAAACTGTGGGTTGCGAGATCGAAACCTGTCACCAAACAAGCTCGCCCTTTTAACCATGGATTTATAATGTGACGGCCAATCCCACTATTTGTTGGTAAAAAGTAGCCCAAGAGTTGGTGGTGGATGGTGTTACTTAGCTGGCTTCCATTTAGTCCACTTTCAAATCAGGGACGACGAGGAGTTTTGCGTGAAACTCAACCAACAAACAATATTAAACAAAGGATCATTAAAGCGAGAGGATCTAGTATCAACTACAGAAATGATCCAATCTTAAGTGTAGCTCAAAGTAAACTGTTAATATAAGTTGAGGAAATACGCTTTACAACTTATTTCAGTTGCTTGCTTGAAAACCCAGATAAAAAATAGAAGAACAATAGAAATAAATACAGTCCTGTTATTTCAAGATTATCAATGGATATAGAGAAAGCTCACTATGGATTAAAGAAATTGCCAATCAACCGACTGAAAACAACTCTTAATAACAAAATGTTTTTTGTTTTCCTTTGTTCTGTTAGCCTATGCTTAACAGGAGTCTACTTGTAATTTAATTTTATGATTCACATTTACTTGACCTACAAGTGTGTGCCAAGAGTATATTGATTTTTCACGTTGTATATATATATATATATATATATATATATATGCTATTAGATAAACACTCGAAGAGTCTGGATTGGATTATTACGGTTCAGAGAATATCGTTGAGTTATTAGACAGCAGTAACTACAGTTTGAGATTTATGTTTTAAAAGTACTTTCCAAACGAATCGGCAGGTTATTTTTTGTAGTTATGGTTAAAAGAATGCTTGGGTAACTTCTGTCAGTATGGTTAGGTGAAAAAAGTTTAGTCTTCTTTATAGCAACATATTGATCTGTATATTGTAATTTAAAAACAGTATGTAATTGCTGTTGGAGTTTACTTTAAGAGTTGTAATGAATTGCTTCGACTTACCCTATTCTAATATTATTCGCCTCTTGTTATTCGGTTCTCACACCGTCGCTTCTATGTATACTTGTATGCTCTAGTATCCACATCATTTTCACATTTTTTTAAAAGATATATAATATAACAACTTGACCCCCAGACCCCACACCACATACATTTCATGCTGGTTACGCCACAGGCTACGTTATGCCTATAATGATAACAGAACTTGTGCACTGAAAATTAGCATTACAGTGTTGAAAAATAGCATTGCCAACTCCAACGGACTGTTAACTTGAGGGTTCATGGATTGCATCTCATTGCTGTAAAAATACACACTGCACTTTGGGGCCGTAGTTGTGCTATAAGAGTAACAATAAAATTACTTTACTGGTTCAGACAAGAGTAACCCAGGGGTGGGCAGTGGGTACTGTCGACTACCTACCTTCTCTCCATTCTACCAGTTCAAAATTAGGCCAAAAAACGTATACTGATACATTACAAAAATACAGCTACCTCTCCCCCCTAGAAAACAACAACAAACAAAACAGCAACAACATTCTTACTAAGAATAAAACGGCACATATCCAAAAAGGAATGTATAACTTTAAATACCTGTAATAGTTTTTATTGATAGTTGATTGCTTAGTAATATTTTCGTTGGTTTTTCTCAACATTTGATTGACTTGTTTGGTTTTTTACAGAAAATGCAATTAGATTACTCAAACAGGAAATTCCATTCTTTTCAGAAATGGTGCGAGAAAAAGAAGAAAAAAAAAAAACTAGTACAAATTTAGTCACAAATAGGTACAGAGGCGGTCAAGTAATCCTATAAACAAGTATTAATTACCGTGTTGATTATATATTTTGTGTAGTGTTTAGCACAGTGAAATACATAACTCTTCGCTAAAAATAAATCTTACATGGGTAGACACTTATTACCGATGTCAGTTTTTCTCACATTCACTGAACATTTCTTCAAGATGTTGCTTCAAACCCAAGATTGCATTTCCAGCTGTTTCCTTTTAGGGACATTGCTTTCGTGTAAACAGAAAAGTAAGCTGAAAACTTATCCTTTCACTATTTCCATTGGTTATGTGCGAAGCAACACATTTAAGACAATGTATGATAATAATAATAACAATAACTATTGAGTGTTTAGTACAACTGCTTCAGTGACTGCATAGTTGATGATAACGTTATTTCTTCACGTTTTATTGTAGCAAAATTATATTTAACATGGGCTATATGACATGAGTTTCTGGAATGTAACATAATTACATTTAAAAATAAGTGTTTTAAACGAATCACAATTAACCAATGAACTGTTAGTTTTGGTTTTTAAAGGATTACTAGTACTACAGTACAGCCTGTTTCTAGAGTGAGGCGACGTTTCGGCTCTTATAATCATACACCAAAAAGTTGGCCTACATTAGGAACAGGTAGTAGTAGTTATTAAAGCCAAAACTCTAACATGTCTACACGACCTAAAAAAAAACCCTAGAAATAACTAAAACTTTTTAAACAATAAGAATGAAATTACTAAGAGTCTGTTTAAACAATATAAAATAAAAGATCTTGCACGTACAACAATAAGAAATCGAATTACGTCTTCAATTTTCAGACTGTATTAGTTACAACTTGAAAACAATAACAATAAAAAAACAGAAACAAACTGTGCTTTAACTTCCAAAGGTCACTGCGGCTATCACAAAAATCCCCTCTGCCTATTCTTAGAACATGAAAATTTCCCAATCAGGCAAGTGCTTTTCCTGTTATTAGTAGTTGAACGATTAAGTTGAATAGTGCACTAGATAATCTGCGCTAGAATCTAATGGGGAGGGGGGGGTATAATTTTTCTTAAAAACTTACCTAAGTGATGTGTATCAAAAGTCTCAGAACCTAAAATTTCTTAACTTTTTATGCCTTTTCCCCTATTTAAATGAATAGTAATGTTGTTGTTTCGTATTCTTTTTAACGTATAAAAATGTATGTCTAACTAAGAGCAACATGAAAGTATACTAGAAAAGTACCGTGCTACCACCAGCTAAATTTCACTTAATTAACTTCATACTATTATCAAATATAAAGAATGAGTTCGTAACTCTTATACACATTCGTAATTACTGGAAAACTTCTTTCAAGGTTAGCACGTGCAGTGTTGTGCAAAATATCATATCACGTGACATAGGTTTGATTGTTTGCGAGGTACTTAAAATAATAGCTTTCCGTAAATGACGAGTTTATTGTAGTCCTAACTTTTGTTTTTTACGAGTGGCTTATAATGTAGCAAAAATATTTTTATAGTTGTGATAGCTATGTGGCAGTTTTGAATAAACCAGTGTTTTTTTTTTAATTTAGTAAAATTTATTGAAATTATAAAAAATGCCAGAAAGTAACATATGAATATTGCTATTTTTTATTTGTTTCGAATATCGTAAAACTTGGTGGCTCTGAGGGATTATAACGCTAAAAATTTGGGTGTGATACCCGCGGTAGGCTGACTACAGGTAACCCATTGTGAAGCCTTGCGCTTAACAACAAAACAAACAAGCACTTAGTTTTGTATTATCACAACTTAATTTTATTTCAGCTATACACTAACTAGAAATAATAAAATAAATTATTTATTTTGTCGAAGGTGTTAGTAAAACAATAGGTACAAGAATTACAGGTAAAGGAAGGTTATTCTTATCCATAGTTTTATCAAACATCTAACCAGATTTTAAATAAAGAATAAAAACAGTCGAGGGATAACTGAGTCTTACCAAGCTCAATCTGTGTGGTGTGATGGATTTTACACGTAGTTAGTAAGCGTTAGGAATGACTTAGGACGTTTCTCTCTTTTACAGTACTAGTATTTGTTATCTGAATAACGCATGATGAAACATTAATCGTGTTTGAACTCGGTTAATCCATTATATTCAATAACACGTGTACTGAAAACCTGGCTTTGTATAGTTGTATAATATTTTATAGTACTTTAAACATAAGCATCAATTAAGCTGTTCTGAAGTACTGGTTAGAAAAAAAAATGTACATCCTTTTTAGAAAATGTAGTCAGTCATTCTAAGTGTCTAGCACTGAAGTAACACGTCATCGTCATTTGGTATTTATACGCATCAATGGCAGCACGTTTTAACCTTGAACCAACTTTTGCAATAGTTGTGATGTATACAGGGTCTTTATTAGCACAAGCGATTCCATCCTCTTCTTTCTCATCCTTTGTGTCATTGATAGGACATGAGGGATGGTTAAATGATATTCAACTCTTGCTACAGCGAGTAGGCGACTTTCTTGTATATGTTAGGTTTTGTCTGTAGTACATATTTGTTCGTTTTAAAGAACACCGTCTTTTACTTCAGGGCCCGGCATGGCCAGGTGGTTAGGGTGCTCGACTCGCAATCTGTGGGTCGCGGGTTCGAATCCCCGTCACACTAAACATGCTCGCCCTTTCAGCGTTATAATGTGATGGTCAATCCCACTATTCGTTGGTAAAAGAGTAGCCCAAGAGTTGGCGGTGGGTGGTCATGACTAGCTGCCTTCCCTGTAGTCTTACACTGCTAAATTAGGGATGGCTAGCGCAGATAGCCCTCATGTAGCTTGGCGCGAAATCCATAACAAACAAACAAACTTTTACTTCAGAATATACAACTATCTAATAAATAAACAGGAAACGTGGGTAGGTTATTCGTATGTTTTCAATAGAAATCAGTGATTGTTTTAGTTTGTTTTATGAAAACGCCATAATTATATTTAATTTGGTTCTACTAGGTTATCTAAGTAATTATTTGAATTAACCTTTGGACTGTTGGTTAACGGAAAATAACGACTCACTAGAAAGTTTATTTGACCTGGTTGTCTGGCAGTATGATTTCTGGAATTGTACCCCGTCTTGTCCTTTACCGATTATAAAGATGTCTGATTAGTTAGTAGAATGCTTTCTCTCTGCCTTTTTGGTGTATTGCAAGTAGTGGATTTGCTTTTGTAGTATCGATAATGTATACTTTTTAATATCTTCGTACCTGTTCGTTTTACATTAAAGTTTTACTATACAAATGTATTACAATTATTAAAATAAAATGCTTCTCACTGGCTCAACGTTAAGATTGAGAGCTTATAACGCCAATAAGATTTGTTGTTCTATACTAACAGCGGACACAGCACAGATAGTCCATTGTGTAGCATTGCGCCGAAAATAAAACTAACGATGAAACACTTCATTTCAAGCATAATGGAATAGAATTACAAGTAAAACCGGAAAACCACAGTTACTTTTTCTACCATTAAATCCACAGAACACAAATGTCAAACAAACATAAGGTTACACACACATATAACTTGAAAACATAAACGGACATGGCCCTGAAAAGGAAAGTAGCAATAGAATTTCAACAAATCAAATCAAACTAGCCAACCAAAACCCAAGAAGCTAGAAACATATAATACCAGCACAGAAGGGAGGAAGAGGTCTACTAGAACCTGACCCTCCCAGGTCGTAAAACGACCTAAATTTTGATCCAGAGAGAGAGATAGTTTGTTCGGATCCTATTCTCATCAAACATGCTCGCTCTTTCAGCCGTGGGGGCGTTATAAAGTGACAGTCAATCCCACTATTCGTTGGTAAAAAAGTAGTCCAATAGTTGGTGATGATTAGCTGCCTTCTCTCTAGTCTTTCACTACTAAATTAGGGACGGCTAGCACATAATAACCCTTGTGTAGATTTGCGTGATATTCAAAACAAACAAACAATTCATAAAATGTAGAGATACCGAAAAACGCAAAACAACAACAAACGAACACACAAAATTCGGCAGAAACTTGGCTTTCATAGTAATTCATATTTACTGTAACCAATTTTGGAAAACAAATCTGCAAGGGTTAAAATATTTCAAGCTAACTTATGTCGACCCTCATTTGAAAATTCGAGAATAAAGATTCTCAAAACCAGTATGTAGGAAGTTCTGGCAAGATTTGAAAAACACCATTTACTCGCTAATATAAACGCTGCTTATGGAAAGCATTTTTATGACAGAAGGTTAAACGAAATTCAAATATTCATTCAAGCAAACTAAGGGTACTTACACGATATTTGATCTCTGGGCCTATGAAATGTCATTTAATACAAGTTTGACCAGAAGTAGTATTTGAGAGTGAAAAACTGAGCCTCTTCAAAAAAAAGAAACTAGTTTTAGTATAAAAATAATCATAGATAGGTGTGAAAATTGGCTTAATATGCTAGTAAAGGTCGAATATTTAGTAGTGTATGTGTTTTAATAACTATCCTTTATAAGTGTTGTGTTATGTAACTACATTAATCTGGGCTGTGTTTAGAATCGTATATTGTGTAAAGTAACAGATGAGCAAGATAGTGTGCAATTAACTTTAAGGAAATTCTAATAATTTGAATAATATACATCACTAAAAAATATGGTAAAAACGTAAACGTAATTATTTCGATTGAGTGTGACACCACCTAGTAATAATAAAAAAAGCTTAACGTGTATGTACTGTTTTACTTCGAAAAGAGAAAGGCCTAATAATTCAAAAACATAATTTCAGAACTGTACTCTCTCTCGATTTGTATTTTAAGTGTAATTTAATGAAGGGAAAAAAAAGGCGGCTACAAAAAGAAGTCATTGGGTAAGACTCGTAGGTGCTGCGCGTATTTTAAGTTTGAGAGATCTTCTTACCTAATATTACCAACAATGCTAAAGCCACGAGAGATTTATGGTCGCACATATTTCATAATTACCTTATCTGTTTGCTGTAATTTCAACTTTTTCAAAAATGCATAATAATATGGCAAATACATTAGAAAATGTATACCTAGCTACAGAAATGTGATTAATTAAAAGTAAAGCTCACTTGCTCTATTTATATGGTTGAAATTGCACGTTCATTTAATTAATTCCAACCAAAGAGCTTACAATTGCAAAGGATCACCGTGTGTCTTCCCGTCGACAAACTACGTTAATGTGTCAAAAACACCTGTATTCAAAAGAAACATTCTCTGCAGTATGTTATGTAGCATCAGATGATACACGACTCGGGCCATCTGGTTTCACACCTAATTGACTTCTCTTAAGTATACTGAAAAAGTTAAACCTTCGTGAAAGATAAACGTATAAAATGTAGAAATTTACAGTATTACGTTTCTAGAAACTTTTCGAAGTTTGTTTAATTTCTATTACTAGTCGCACGGTTAACTTGAATCACAAATAACATCCACTACAATTTTTATTTCTGCAAAGTTTCGCATGGCGAGTGTAATATCACGCCTAAAATATCTTTTATCTCATTTATAATACCAGAAATAAATATAAAGCTCAATCTGTCTTTCTATTCAATGCTTGTCACTGTGTTATATCGGTTTCGGGGGATTTCACCCGTCATCAGTAACTCTAGACAAAGGGGAAATCGAAAGAACTAGACTTCGTATAGTGGTGGAATGTATCATGTTTTGAGTTGTCCTTTGGACAGTAGCGCGTCTTGTACGAAAATTAACGAATTCATCCGACACTAAATAACTTACTGCAGAAACTTTTGAATATAACTACTCTCTTTTTTTTGACACATTAATGTAACGACGGGAAGACAGACGAAGTGCAGAATTCTCCGAAACCAGTATAACTCAATCACAGTTGGTGAATCGAGGGATAGATTGGGTTTCATATTTATTTTTAGTATTTGATTTAGCTTATCCTCTGAATAAATTAGTAGCGTAATTGCTATATATTCTTCAAGTCCTATATAAGTATAGGTTCACTGTGGCGAGTAAAAGAGAACTGAAAAAACGCACATAATCTTTTAGCTCAGTTTATCGATGTAATTATCGTTCGTGAAAGAAGGCTTTGTTAATTGAACTTGACGTATTGCATTATGATAGGACATACGAGAGTGGAATCACTAGAGAAGAGTTTCATCAAGAAATTATCTAGAAACGGTTGTTTTTTTGGAAAATGATTAGTCCATGTTTGTTTGACACATCAAAGCAGTCTATACTATGCAGACTTCATACTTTTATAAATCATTGGTGCGCATTTTTCGCGTACAAGTTTCCAGCAAGTGTATAGACAGAATCGTGCTGGTGTTCCATATGTCTGAGGCTGATAGTGACTCATGAGCAAGTGTTTATTTTTAGCTAACTGTACACATTACTTGTTCCACACAGATATAAAATGGGCTACTGTGATTACCACAGGGATCGAACCCTCAATTGTATTGTTATCATCCCTCAAGCTTACCCCACGGGGAGGCTGTTCACGTGATAGAGAAATGCCAAAGAGCGAGCCAAGACTTGTAATGTTTACATAGCAGCTATTAAGTAAAAGCTAGAACAGACAGACAGACACGCACACATACGTGTTGGATAGCACATAAATACTATTATCAACAACCCGTTTGTAGTGTATAATTAGAACTAAAACCCTTGATATTATGTAAAGGATCTAGCTTGAACAGTGGAAATTTTCATTTTCTCTCAATACTTTTAGCATATTCAAGTTTAACATAACAGCAAATGTACAACGTTTCGATAAGCTTTTGCCGTACCTGATGATGACAAACCTTACGTCGTAAACGTTAGTACTATTAGTCTGTTATGTTAACTTAATTATTAAAGTTTTTACTTTACTATTA